>NC_057805.1:4293450-4314809 GCF_018294505.1 Triticum aestivum
CGTATGTATGAAAAGATGTTTTTCTTGTTGGGAATATATAAAATAATATGCTAATCATGTATTCGAAAAAAGTTAAACATATATAAACAATATGTACAATGTGTCTTAAAAAATGTAGACATGTGTTCAAATTATTACACATCAAAATATTTATTAAAAATATTAATGATGTAACTAAAACTGTTTAATATTTATGAAAAATGTTTGTAGTGTACACAAACTTGTTCATAAAATATGGTATAATATTCTTGAAAAATGGAGAAGTTTTTTTACAAAAATATTTGCTAGGTTCTTCACAAAAAAAACTCATTTTGGGAACTCGAAAAATGGAAAATGAATATGCAGAAATTTGTCTTTTTCACGAGAGGTGGATCAAAGACTTTTTACACCCAACCATTTGGTCAATTGTACATTAAATAAGGCCTAGTATTTTATAAATTTGATTTGGTCCAATTTTGCAACAAATATATGGTAGGTTCTTCACAAAAAAACCTCATTTTGGGAACTAAAAAATGGAAAAATAATTTTGTGTCCAAATGAAATAAAAACTCCCTTAGGAAACATTGTTCTTCATTGCAAGATCCACCCTTGTGCACTATATGAGATCATTTGAACAAACTATGCCATGAATTTGTCATGCCCATTTCAAAATGCGGTCAAAACGGCATGCATGACCGTTGCTAGCTAGTGGGTAAATCTTGGAAACTTTTGATGTTTCTCTGATTAAATAGATACTTATGTACCTACAAATGATTTTTGGAAAAAATAAAGAGCAAACTATGAGGCAGCTGCTGTTCAAATTTGACCCGCTCCCAACTGAATCGGTAGAAATTTGTCTTTTTCACGAGAGGTGGGTCAAAACTTTTTACACCCATCCATCTGGTCAATTGTGCATTAAATATGGCCTAGTATTTTTTAAAATTGATTTGGTACAATTTTGCAACAATTATTTGGTAGGTCCTTCACAAAAAATCTCATTTTGGGCGCTCGAAAAATGGAAAATGATTTTTTTGTCCAAAGAAAATGAAAACTTCCTCAGGCAACATTGTTTGCCATTCCAACATGCACCCTTGTGCACAATATGAGATCATTTGAACAAACTATGCCATGAATGTGGCCATAAGATTGATCATTTGACTTGAAAGCCATTGATCTTCACACATGATAGCTCGTTTCTGAGAACACTTTTTAAAAATAATTATCGTATTACAAGTTTATTATTTTTCCTGGTAACTTTACCACATATAATGACACTATGCGAAGGTTTTCCAATTTTTTGATTTTGTTTTGAATTTTTCATGCCCGTTTCAAAATGCGGTCAAAACAGCGGACATGACCGTTCCTAGCTAGTTGTTGAATCTTGGAAAACTTTTGGTGTTTCTCTGATTAAATAGATACTTTTGTACCTACAAATGTTTTTTGGAAAAAATAAAAAGCAAACTATGAGGCAGCTGCAGTTCAAATTGGACCCGCTTCCAACTAAATTGGTAGAAATTTGTCTTTTTCACGAGAGGTGGGTCAATACTTTTTACACCCAACCATTTGGTCAATTGCGCATTAAATATGGCCTAGTATTTTACAAAATTGATTTGGTACAATTTTGCAACAATTATTTGGTAGGTCCTTCACAAAAAGCTCATTTTGGGCATTCGAAAAATGAAAAATGATTTTTTTCGTCCAAAGAAAATGAAAACTTCCTTAGGCAACATTGTTTGCCATTCCAACATGCACCCTTGTGCACAATATGAGATCATTTGAACAAACTATGCAATGAATGTGGCCAGAAGATTGATCATTTGACTTGAAAGCCATTGATCTTCACACATGATAGCTCGTTTCTGAGAACACTTTTTAAAAATAATTATCGTATTATAAGTTTATTATTTTTCCTGGTAACTTTGCCACATATAATGACACTATGCGAAGGTTTTCCAATTTTTTGATTTGTTTTTGAATTTTTCATGCCCGTTTCAAGATGCGGTCAAAACGGCGGGCATGACCGTTCCTAGCTAGTGGTTGAATCTTGGAAAACTTTTGGTGTTTCTATGATTAAACAGATACTTATGTACCTAGAAATGATTTTTGGAAAAAATAAATAGCAAACTATAAGGTAGCTGCAGTTCAAATTTGACCCACTTCCAACTGAATCGGCAAAAATTTGTCTTTTTCACGAGAGGTGGATGAAAACTTTTGACACCCAACCATTTGGTGAATTGTACATTAAATATGACCTAGTATTTTAGAAAATTGTTTTGGTCCAATTTTGCAACAATTATTTGGTAGGCACTTCACAAAAAAACTACGAGCAAACTATTATTTTTTGTTTAAATGGCTAAAAAATGCTAGAAAGATCGGAAATGCATACAAGTTGGTTATCATCCAGAAAATGTTGTATAACTTGAGTGATATTTTTTAGTGGTGCCATTTTTGGAAAATATTATTGGCAGCTGCTTGACAAATTCCCTCTATTTTTACCACTTAGAAACTATTTTAAATGACACATTTTTTGGACCAATCAGAAGGCAGAACCTCCCTTCCCACGGATCACCCCCCTAAGCCGATCTGAGTCGTCCACACCATACAGATCCAACGTCTCCTAAACGCACGCTGGCCAACCAAACCCTAGCATCGTGCAGCACACTCCCCTCCCTCTCCCTTTTCCCGACCCATGCGGCGCCGCGTCCCTCTCCCCGACCCAGACCTCCCTCTCCGCCGTCCCAACTCCTACCCCGCCGCCGGCCTCCCCCCAAGCGCCGTTGCTCTTGACCTGCAACGACCTGAGCAGGAGCAGCAACAACTTCCTCCTCCGCTTCCCTTGCTTTTGCCGCCTGCCTCCGAGCTCTTGCCTCTGCGGCTCTTCCGAAGCCACGGCCAATAGAGCCACGACAGGCTGAGCCTGCGCCGGCGATGCCTCCGCCGCTCCGGCAAGTATGCACTTGTGGTCTGGCTGTGTGCCGCTGCTCAGATCGAGCGAGAGGCGAGGTAGCGCCGGATCCAGATCGAGCGCCGGATCCAGGTCGAGCCACCAGAACAAGGTGCAGCACCGGATCCCTCATTCTTCCATGGATTGACTTGTCATCTTCCCTTTTTCCTTGCTGCTGCGATTTGATTTGCTTCCTCTCCCTCTGCCTCTTCCTCACGCACGCCAGGGCAATGGAACCGACAGCAGGCACGCCATGGAGGAGAGGACGCCATGGAGGGGATGACGCCATGGACGTGAGGACGCCATGGAGGACGCAGCTCCACCACCACCCCGACGCCATCTCCGAGCCCCCTCCCGATACATCTCCTGCGAGGTATGACCTCATCACGAGCCCATGGAAGTGAAACTTGGTTGTGCAGTCATCGGTTGCTGTCGTTGATTATGTGATTGCCTGATTCTATAATAAGCCTTCTTGTCTTAGTCTTGCGGTTGATGCTGATAATTCAAAGGCCCACTTTCTGCTTACGCTGCCACTTGCTTATGTTGTAGGCCTGATCAGTCACTTAGTCATATGGCCATTTTTCTATTAGGATTATTTTTACCTTGCAGCACATATTTTGTACAAAACATATGAGCTTATGTTGTAGATAGCCGTGTTCACATGTTTCCAGTGAGTTGTTGTACAAGTGAGAACTTTATGCGGAGTATACTACCTATTCAAGGAGCTTGAATTGAAGTTATAAACATGTTTTGTGCTCTGTTTTTTTTAGTTTGATGGAGGGTCAAGGACCACACGCACAGTGGAGTATCCAGAACGCCCAGGCCAGCCACCGTGTGAGGTAATGAAACTAGTCCTCATGTTGCCAATAGTCGAAAACTCGCTCACACTATATGCAATTGTATGGAATAGAAGATCTTTCCTTTAGAAGCTGGTACTTGATGAGCTCCAACCTCTCTTTCAAGCCCTTGCAAATTTGATTTGAAGTATTGGTTCAGCGTTTGTGTGAAATTTGTTTGTCATTGTGCCTTTTGATGCTTGCTTCAGAAAAAGAAAATCATGGATAGATAGAAGATGGAAACAGTGAGCTTCCTTTCAAGTTAATAATACTAAAAATCATTTGACTCATCAATTTTTCATGTCTAGTGTTAAATCTGTTCCATTGCAATCTTGCCATGTATGGATGGTTTGGTACAGTTTGCCATGGATGAGTATACATACACATGTGCTCTGCAGTTTTAGTTCTTCTTGTGTTGCTGCACTTAGTCTAGAGATACAACACCATTAGTTAGGTCGATGGATGGATGGATCAACACATACAGCTAGCAGTGCTAGCAACAACAAAAAAATAACCTTGTGTTTGATTCTGTTGACACTAGCATGCTTTGTTTGTTTTGGAGCCCAACCATGGACTGTACGTACTAAGCTAGCTCAAGCACACACACAACCAACTTGATTGATGTCTGTAGATACTAGCAGTAGCATGTGTGTGTGTCTCCTATACTCGCTTGCTTAATTTCTGTACTAGATCAGCAACACTAGCTCTTACTTCTTTGTTTGATTCGGAGCAGTAGGCATCCTCCATGGACGATGACGACAACCAGGGCATCCACCGCCACGACGACGCTCCGCACATGGTCCAACTCGGCTACAACCTCCTCTACCGCGAGACGAAGACCGTGGCCGTGTGCGGCATCGGCTACAACCTCCTCTCATGTGAGTTCGTCTCCTAGCTTCTAGCCCCCTCTCTTGTGCTGCTATAGGAGTACCTTGCTCTGTTTCATGTGCATGGGTGATTTTGTTTGTACTTTCCGTGCTTGTGTCATGGAAAAGATCATTCCTATTTACAAGTGATGATGATTTGGAGTAGCACACTTGTTAAATTCTGCTCTTGTAGTAGACCCCATTTGTAGTTACTGTGATGTGCATTGACTCGGCCTCCTAGTACTGCAGATCATGCATGTTAATAATTTATAGTGGCCTTGTTAGTTACTACAGCTAGGCTGTGTTAACTGTTGGTGTTTAATCTAGCTAGCTTGTTTGTACCATCAGGATTGCAGCAAATTGCATCTAGCTAGCCTGTTTGTACCATCAGGATTGCATTTTTACTGTTTTACTCAACTTGTTTTCGTTGTTACTTGATACATACTACCTCTGTCCCATAATAAACCATCAAATGTACTCCTGGGAGGGATAAACATCTTTTTTAGAACATGGGTTGAAGCAGACTGTACTTGCTTACTGAGAATATGAAAATGAGATATTCTGTTTGCTAATATGAAGATAGCATTGTGTTTAATCCAGTACTGATGATTGTTTTCATTCCCATATAAACTTGTTAATGATGGTGATTTTGTACTAGCATATAAACTTGTTTTTGTTGTCACTTGATACATACTTAGCTTGTACTTGAAGTTGTGGGTTAATGCTGTTAATTTTGTTCTCTTGTATGCATTGGTACCCCCATCATCAAGCGCACGGATGCAATAGTGGCAAGAAGATCATGGTCATGTGCATCATCAAGCACACCATGGCGAGCATCCACCTCCTCACAGTGGCAAGAAGAGCAGGTGCCTAGTTTGTAATCGCCGTCGAAGGAGCTTGATGTCTACTACGCAACCTTCTTCTTGTAGACCTTGTTGGGCCTCCAAGTGCAGAGGTTTGTAGGACAGTAGCAAATTTCCCTCAAGTGGATGACCTAAGGTTTATCAATCCGTGGGAGGCGTAGAATGAAGATGGTCTCTCTCAAGCAACCCTGCAACCAAATAACAAAGAGTCTCTTGTGTCCCCAACACACCCAATACAATGGGAAATTGTATAGGTGCACTAGTTCGGCGAAGAGATGGTGATACAAGTGCAATATGGATGGTAGATATAGGTTTTTGTAATCTGAAAATATAAAAACAGCAAGGTAGCAAGCGATAAAAGTGAGCGTAAACGGTATTGCAATGCTATGAAACAAGGCCTAGGGTTCATACTTTCACTAGAGCAAGTTCTCTCAACAGTAATAACATAATTGGATCATATAAATATCCCTCAATATGCAACAAAGAGTCACTCCAAAGTCACTAATAGTGGAGAACAAACGAAGAGATTACGGTAGGGTACGAAGCCACCTCAACGTTATTCTTTCGGATCAATCTATCATAGAGTTCGTACTAGAATAACACCTTAAGATACAAATCAACCAAAACCCTAATATCACCTAGGTACTCCAATGTCACCTCGAGTATCCGTGGGTATGATTATACGATATGCATCACACAATCTCAGATTCATCTATTCAACCAACACATAGAACCTCAAAGAGTGCCCCAAATTTTCTACCGGAGAGTCAAGACGAAAACATGTGCCAACCCCTATGCATAGGTTCATGGGCGGAACCCGCAAGTTGATCACCAAAACATACATCAAGTGAATCACGTGATATCCCATTGTCACCACAGATACGCACGGCAAGACATACATCAAGTGTTCTCAAATCCTTAAAGACTCAATCTGATAAGATAACTTCAAAGGGAAAACTCAATCCATTACAAGAGAGTAGAGGGGGAGAAACATCATAAGATCTAACTATAATAGCAAAGCTCGCGATACATCAAGATCGTATCACCTCAAGAACACGAGAGAGAGAGAGAGATCAAGCACATAGCTACTGGTACATACCCTCAGCCCCGAGGGTGAACTACTCCCTTCTCGTCATGGAGAGCGCCGGGATGAAGAAGATGGCCACCGGTGATGGATCCCCCCTACGGTAGGGTGCCGGAACAGGGTCCCGATTGGTTTTTGGTGGCTACAGAGTCTTGCGGCGGCGGAACTCCTGATCTATTCTGCTCCCTGAAGGTTTTAGGGTATATGGATATATATAGGCGAAAGAAGTCGGTAAGGGGAGCCACGAGGGGCCCACGAGGGTGGAGGGCGCGCCCAGGGGGGTGGGCGCGCCCCCTGCCTTGTGCTCTCCTCGTTGATCCCCTGACGTGCACTCCAAGTCTCCTGGATTGCTTTCTTTCCAAAAATAACTTCTCCCGAAAGTTTCATTCCGTTTGGACTCCGTTTGATATTCGTTTTCTTCGAAACACTGAAACAAGGGAAAAACAGAAACTGGCACTGGGCTCTGGGTTAATAGGTTAGTCCCAAAAATAATATAAAAGTGTTTAATAAAGCCCATAAACATCCAAAACAGATAATATAATAGCATGAATACTTCATAAATTATAGATACGTTGGAGACGTATCAGCATCCCCAAGCTTAATTCCTGCTCGTCCTCGAGTAGGTAAATGATAAAAGAAATAATTTATGAAGTGTGAATGCTAGCAGGTGCACAAGTTTGATCAATTTTTAATCACCTTTTCTAGCATCATTATATATCATAACAGTAGCTCAACTCATAGAACTTTTCATGATCAAGTGACAAGCTATTCACATGTTAAAGTATAGATCATAAACTTTCTTGAAAACCAACAAACCGTGTTATTAGTCATCAAACAATTACAATTCATCTTATTTTCAAGAAGAGTCTATGTCAGAGCTTTGATTTAGCAAACTCCACATACTCAACTATCATTTAGTCTTTCACAATTGCTAACACTCACGCGATATTTATGGGTTCAAAGTTTTAATCATACACAGAGAAAGATAGGGGCTTATAGATTCGCCTCCCAACCTTTTACCTCAAGGATAATGTCAACAATAATAGCTCATGATGCCTTACATCCAATTGGATATATATATATATATATATATATCAGAATCGTTCCAACACGAGGTGCTTGCCAAAGGATAAAATGAAAAAGGAAAGGTGAAGATCACCATGACTCTTGCATAAAAGTAAAAGATAGGCCCTTCACAGAGGGAAGCAGAGGTTGCCATGCGCTTTTATAGTTGGATGCACAAAATCTTAATGCGAGGGAACGTCACTTTATATTGCCACTTGTGATAGGGACCTTTATTATGCAGTCCGTCGCTTTTATTGCTTCCATATCACAAGATCGTATAAATCTTATTTTCTCCACACTAAAAGATCATACATATTTAGAGAGCAATTTTTATTGCATGCACCGATGACAACTTACTTGAAGGATCTTACTCAATCCATAGGTAGGTATGGTGGACTCTCATGGCAATACTGGTTTAAGGGATGTTTGGAAGCACAAGTAGTATCTCTACTTGGTGCAAGGAATTTGGCTAGCATGAGGGGGAAAGGCAAGCTCAACGTGTTGGCGATCCATGAAAATATACTTTATTTCGGATATAAGAAAACATAACCCATTACGTTGTCTTCCTTGTCCAACATCAACCTTTTAACATGTCATATTTTAATGAGTGCTCACAATTGCAAAAGATGTCCAAGATAGTATATTTATATGTGAAATCTCTCTTCCTTCAATATTCTTGCATGAATTGTTCAAGTGACCAATACAATGTTTGCTAACCTTCAATAAATTTACCACCTCTACTTCTTATATGTAAAGTCATTACTCCCCATGGGATAAGCATATGAAACATATATAATTTCAGATTTACGATATTCAATTCATTCAACCATTTACTCATAGATATAAGTGAAGCACACGAGTAAATGACAAACTACTCCAAAAAGATATAAGTGAAGATTAATGAGTAGTTAAATAATTATGTAGCTTTGTGAAGACTCTCTCTAATTTAAGAATTTCAGATCTTAGGATATTATTCAAACAGCAAGAAAAACAAAATAAAATGACATGACGCTCCAAGCAAAACACATATCATGTGGTGAATAAAAATATAGCTCCAAGTAAATTTACCGATGAATGAAGACGAAAGAGGGGATGCCTTCCGGGGCATCCCCAAGCTTTGGATTTTTGGTGTCCTTGAATTTACCTTGGGGTGCCTTGGGCATCCCCAAGCTTAGGCTCTTGCCACTCCTTATTCCATAGTCCATCGAATCTTTACCAAAAACTTGAAAACTTCACAACACAAAACTCAACAGAAAACTCGTAAGCTCCATTAGCGAAAGAAAACAAAACACCACTTCATGGTACTGTATTAAACTCATTATTTATTTATATTGGTGTTAAACTTACTGTATTCCAACTTCTCTATGGTTTATAAACTCTTTTACTAGCCATAGATTCATCAAAATAAGCAAACAACACACTAAAAACAGAATCTGTCAAAAACAGAACAGTCTGTAGTAATCTGTAACTAATGCAAACTTCTGGAACTCTAAAAATTCTGCCAAAATAGGAAGACCTAAATAATTTGTTTATTGATCTTATGCAATTGGAATTAGTATCATATCACGTTCTGGTAATTTTCAACAATTGTTTTCGTGAACAGAAAGTTTCTGGAATTTTCAGCAAGATCAAATAACTATTATCCAAGAAGATCCTATAGGTTTAACTTGGCACAAACACTAATTAAAACATAAAACCACATATAAACAGAAGCTAGATGGATTATTTTTTTCCTAAACAGAACCAAAAAGCAAAAGACTAAAATAAAATTGGGTTGCCTCCCAACAAGCGCTATCGTTTAACACCCCTAGCTAGGCATGATGATTTCAATGATGCTCACATAAAAGATAAGAATTGAAACATAAAGAGAGCATCATGAAGAATATGACTAGCACATTTAAGTCTAACCCACTTCCTATGCATAGGGATTTTGTGAGCAAACAACTTATGGGAACAATAATCAACTAGCATAGGAAGGCAAAACAAGCATAACTTAAAAACTTTAAGCACATAGTGAGGAAACTTGATATTATTGCAATTCCTACAAGCATATATTCCTCCCTCATAATAATTTTTAGTAGCATAATGAATGAATTCAACAATATAACCAGCACCTAAAGCATTCTTTTCATGATCTACTTGCATAGAAGTTTTACTACTCTCCACATAAGCAAAATTCTTCTCATTCGGAATAGTGGGAGTATTATAAGAGACTTGAATACTATAAATTGTTTCCACATTAAAAGAGTAATGTTAAGAAAAAGGGTAATCATAATCATGACAAGTTTTATGAATATAATTATCACTACTTTTTATAGCATAAGTTTCATCACAATAATCATCATAAGTAGCAACTCTGTTCTCATCATAATCGATTGAAACCTCTTCCAAGATAGTGGAATCATCACTAAATAAAGTCATGACCTCTCCAAATCCACTTTCATCAATATAATCATCATAAGTAGGAGGCATGCTATCATCATAAAAAATTTGCATATCAAAACTTGGGAGGCTAAAACTATCATCATTAAACGTAGCATCCCCAAGCTTGGGACTTTTCATATCATAAGCATAATCACTCTCATCATTAATAGTATGGATAGCACCAATAATATAGCAATTATCATATTCTTCCAAGCAAGTGCCAAAAAGACTTTCAAGATCATAAGAAGTATCATTATCTTCCCAATCATAATCATCACAACAAGCAATAGGCATAACGAGATCATCATCAAGTGCATCATCTTCCACAATTATTTTTGATTCATTTTCATGAGGCACAACAATAATAGGAGCAACATTATTTGGGAGAGATATCTTTTTACCTCTCTTCCTTTTTCTTTTCTTCTTCTTCACCACATCATGTGTGGGTTCAATCCTCTTTTTGAAGCTCCTTATTAATGAGATTGGTTGAATAGAAAGCTCCTCCTCGTTACCTGATTCATCATAAGAAATAATAGGAGGATATTGGGAAGTCTCTTCCCTTTCATTAGTATTCTCTTAATCTTCTATTTGTTTTCTTTTCTTTATGTAATTGGCAATATAAAGATTTTCAATGCAATTCACCGCACAATACATATAAATTTCTTCTAGATCAATATCGAGGAATTTCTCGAGGTTATATTCTGGAATAATCTTAGTTTGACGTTTCATTTCTTCATAAACCAAAAGCAAACTAAGTTCACTATGATGTGCAAGGGAAATCAAGTCATCACAATTTTTGGACACAATTCGATCATGAAACAATTTGCATTGATATTTAAATGACCATGTTCATTGCAAAGTTCACAAGTATGGCTAAGAAATTTTAAATTTTCAGCACTAACATTTATCCTTTCTTGCAACCATTTAGTTTCTAAATGTTTATGCCTCTTGCAATATCTATCTTCCCTATTTGGTGTGTACTTTCGAACCCAATGCACTCCACAAAAATTGACATGTTTATAGGAGACATTTTCATCATAACTAGTGCAATCATCATTAGTACTATGGATATTCAAAGAGTTCATACTAACAACATTGCAATCATGCTCATCATTCAAAGATTTAGTGCCAAACATTTTAATGCATTCTTCTTCTAACACTTTGGCACAATTTTCCTTCCCATCATACTAACGAAAGATATTAAAAAGATGAAGCATATGAGGTAAACTCAATTCCATTTTTTTGTAGTTTTCTTTTATAAACTAAACTAGTGCTAAAACAAGAAACAAAAAGACTCGATTGCAAGATCTAAAGATATACCTTCAAGCACTCACCTCCTCGGCAACGGCGCTAGAAAAGAGCTTGATGTCTACTACGCAACCTTATTCTTGTAGACGTTGTTGGGCCTCCAAGCGCAGAGGTTTGTAGGACAGTAGCAAATTTCCCTCAAGTGGATGATCTAAGGTTTATCAATCCGTGGGAGGCGTAGGATGAAGATGGTCTCTCTCAAGCAACCCTGCAACCAAATAACAAAGAGTCTCTTGTGTCCCCAACACACCCAATACAATGGTAAATTGTATAGGTGCACTAGTTAGGCGAAGAGATGGTGATACAAGTGCAATATGGATGGTAGATATAGGTTTTTGTAATCTAAAAATATAAAAACAGCAAGGTAGCAAGAGATAAAAGTGAGCGTAAACGGTATTTCAATGCTAGGAAACAAGGCCTAGGGTTCATACTTTCACTAGAGCAAGTTCTCTCAACAATAATGTAATTGGATCATATAAATACCCTCAATATGCAACAAAGAGTCACTCCAAAGTCACTAATAGCGGAGAACAAACGAAGAGATTATGGTAGGGTACGAAACCACCTCAAAGTTATTCTTTCGGATCAATCTATCATAGAGTTCGTACTAGAATAACACCTTAAGATACAAATCAACCAAAGCCCTAATGTCACCTAGATACTCCAATGTCACCTCGAGTATCCGTGGGTATGATTATACGATATGCATCACACAATCTCAAATTCATCTATTCAACCAACACATAGAACCTCAAAGAGTGCCCCAAAGTTTCTACCGGAGAGTCAAGACAAAAACGTGTGCCAACCCCTATGCATAGGTTCATGGGCGGAACCCGCAAGTTGATCACCAAAACATACATCAAGTAAATCACGTGATATCCCATTGTCACCATAGATACACACGGCAAGACATACATCAAGTGTTCTCAAATCCGTAAAGACTCAATCCGATAAGATAACTTCAAAGGGAAAACTTAATCCATTACAAGAGAGTAGAGGGGGAGAAACATCATAAGATCTAACTATAATAGCAAAGCTCGCGATACATCAAGATCGTATCACCTCAAGAACACGAGAAAGAGAGAGATCAAACACATAGCTACTGGTACATACCCTCAGCCCCGAGGGTGAACTACTCCCTTCTCGTCATGGAGAGTGCCGGGATGATGAAGATGGCCACCGGTGATGGATCCCCCCTCCGGCAGGGTGCCGGAACAGGGTTCCGATTGGTTTTTGGTGGCTACAGAGGCTTGCGGCGGCGGAACTCCCGATCTATTCTGCTCCCCGATGGTTTTAGGGTATATGGATATATATAGGCGAAAGAAGTCGGTAAGGGGAGCCACGAGGGGCCCACGAGGGTGGAGGGCGCGCCCAGGGGGTGGGCGCGCCCCCTGCCTCGTGCTCTCCTCGTTGATCCCCTGACGTGCAATCCAAGTCTCCTGGATTGCTTTCTTTCCAAAAATAACTTCTCCCGAAGGTTTCATTCCATTTGGACTCCGTTTGATATTCCTTTTCTTCGAAACACTGAAACAAGGGAAAAACAGAAACTAGCACTGGGCACTGGGTTAATAGGTTAGTCCCAAAAATAATATAAAAGTGTTTAATAAAGCCCATAAACATCCAAAACAGATAATATAATAGCATGAATACTTCATAAATTATAGATACGTTGGAGACGTATCAGAGCTCCATGCTGAAGAACATAACACTTGTAGAGCTTGTAAATTACCATGTTATTGAACTTGTGGAGCATGTAACTGTGACTGGCATACTGATGTTACACTTGTAGAGCTTGCAAAGTGTATGTTAGAGCTTATTACGTGTTATTTGTACAGCAGCAGCTCTGTATTGACTCTGGCTGATAATATTTGAAGTATTTTGTGTGCTTTCTGTGTGCCAATTTAAATATTGTGTATTTATTTACGTTAAATTGGAAAATGCAGAATGTGACCCTGACAGCAAGGACCCACCTGACTAGTGAACCCATTTTTTTTGAGACATGTGAACCCATTTTATAAAAAAAGAATACTGAAACTGTTGAGACAAAAAGCCTCAGGGGGCCACGAAGAAGAATCAACGCGATACGATGCCTGAGGGGGTCACGAGGCAGGGGGTGCGCCCCAGGGGGTCAAGCGCGCACTGGACCCTCGTGGCTACCCCGTAAGGCGGTTGGAGCCCTTCTTTCGCCGCAAGAAAGAAAATTTTCGGATAGAGATCGTGTCCAAAATTCATCCCAATCAGAGTTACGGATCTCCGGTTATAAAAGAAACGGTGAAAGGCCAGATCTGAGAACGCAGAAACAGAGAGACAGATCCAATCTCGGTGGGGCTCTCGCCCCTCCCATGCCATGGAGGCCAAGGACCAGAGGGGAAACCCTTCTTCCATCTAGGGAGGAGGTCAAGGAAGAAGAAGAAGAAGGGGCCCCCTCTCCCCTTCTCTTCCGGTGGCGCGAAACGCTGCCGTGGCCACCATCTTCATCACCGCGATCTTCACCAACACCTCCGCCATCTTCACCAACATCTCCATCACCTTCCCCCATCTATCTACAGCGGTCCACCCTCCCGCAACCCGTTGTACCCTCTACTTGAACATGGTGCTTTATGCTTCATATTATTATCCAATGATGTGTTGCCATCCTATGATGTCTGAGTAGATTTTCGTTGTCCTATCGCTGGTTGATGAATTGCTATGATTGATTTAATTTGCTTGTGGTTATGTTGCTGTCCTTTGGTGCCCATCATATGAGCGCGCGCGTGGATCACACCATAGGGTTAGTTGTATGTTGATAGGACTATGTATTGGAGGGCAAGAGTGACAGAAGCTTCAACCCAGCATAGAAATTGATGCATACTGGATTGAAGGGGGACCAATATATCTTAATGCTATGGTTGGGTTTTACCTTAATGAACGTTAGTAGTTGCGGATGCTTGCTAATAGTTCCAATCATAAGTGCATAGAATTCCAAGTCAGGGATGACATGCTAGCAGTGGCCTCTCCCACATAAAACTTGCTATCGGTCTAGTAAAGTAGTCAATTGCTTAGGGACAATTTCGCAACTCCTACCACCACTATTCCACACTCGCTATACTAACTTTAGTTGTGTCTTTATCTAAACAGCCCCTACTTTTTATTTACGCGCTCTTTATTATCTTGCAAACCTATCCAATAACACCTACAAAGTACTTCTAGTTTCATACTTGTTCTAGATAAAGCGAACGTTAAGCGTGCGTAGAGTTGTATCGGTGGTCGATAGAACTTGAGGGAATATTTGTTCTACCTTTAGCTCCTCGTTGGGTTCGACACTCTTACTTATCGAAAGAGGCTACAATTGATCCCCTATACTTGTGGGTTAACACATACTTATTGCAAAAATCTATTAGTCATCAAAACAAAGTACTACGCGCATGCTCCTAGGGGGGTAGATTGGTAGGAAAAGACCATCGCTCATCCAGACCGCCACTCATAAGGAAGACAATAAAAAAATACCACATGCTCCAACTTCGTTACATAACGGTTCACCATACACGCATGCTACGGGAAGCACAAACCTTAACACAAGTATTTCTCCAATTCACAATTACTCACTAGCATGACTCTAATATCACCATCTCTATATCTCAAAACAATCAGAAGGAATCAAACTTCTCATAGTATTCAATGCACTTTATATGAAAGTTTTTATTTTATCCCTCTTGGATGTCTATCATATTAGGACTAAATTCATAACCAAAGAAAATTACCATGCTGTTTAAAAAGACTCTCAAAATAATATAAGTGAAGCATGCGAATTCAATAATTTCTACAAAATAAAATCACCACCGTGCTCTAAAAATATACAAGTGAAGCACTAGAGCAAAATTGCCTAGCTCAGAAGATATAAGCGAAGCACATAGAGTATTCTAATAAATCACGATTCATGCGTGTTACTCTCAAAAGGTGTGTACAACAAGGATGATTGTGGCAAACTAAAAAGTAAAGACTCATATCATACAAGACGCTCCAAGCAAAACACATATCATGTGGTGAATAAAAACATAGCCTCAAGTAAAGTTACCGATAGATGAAGACGAAAGAGGGGATGCCTTCCGGGGCATCCCCAAGCTTAGGCTCTTGGTTGTCCTTAAATATTACCTTGGGGTGCCTTGGCCATCCCCAAGCTTAGGCTCTTGCCACTCCTTATTTCATAGTCCATCAAATTCTTACCCAAAACTTGAAAAATTCACAACACAAAACTCAACAGAAAATCTCATAAGCTCCGTTCGTATAATAAATCACTACTTTTGGTACTGTTGTGAACTCATTACTTATTTATATTGGTGTAATATCTACTGTATTCCAACTTTTCCATGGTTCATACCCCCCGATACTACCCATAGATTCATCAAAATAAGCAAACAACACATAGAAAACAAAAGCTATCAAAAACAGAACAATCTGTAGTAATCTGTAACTCTCGAATACTTCCGTAACTAAAAAATATATGAAAATTTAGGAAAACCTGGGCAATTTTTTATCTTAATCTTCTACAAAAAGAATCAATATTTTATCATGCTTCTGTTAAAAATGAGAATTATTATCCTAGGCGCAAAATTTTCTGTTTTTCAGCAAGATCAAAACAACTATCACCACACGAACCGGGACAAATGCCTCCCGAGGCCCGGCCGGCCCCCTGGGCGCACGAACTGGGACGTATGCCGCCATGGGTCCCGGTTCGTGTAAGAACCGGGACTAATGGGCTGGCCAGGCCCCAACCAAAGCCCTGTTTTCTACTAGTGTAAGCCATCCCAAAGGTCTTACTCGGCACAAACACTAATTAAAACACAAAAACAAATCTAACCAGAGTCTAGATGAATTATTTATTGCAAAATAGCAAGGAAAAATATTGGATTATCTCCCAACAAGTGCTTTTCTTTAAAGCCTTTTAGCTAGGCATTGGTAATTTCGATGATGCTCACATGAAAGAGAAGAATTGAAGCACAGAGAGAGCATCATATAGCATGTGAAAGACACATCTAAGTCTAACACTGCCTATGCATAGGCACCTCATAGGCAAATAAAATATCAAGGAAAGCAAAAACTAGCATATGCAAAGAAGAAGAAGAAAGAAACAATAACAATCTCAACATAAGGAGAGGTAATTTTGTAACATGAAAATTTCTACAACCATATTTTCCTCTCTCATAATAATTACATGTAGGATCATAATCAAATTCAACAATATAACTATCACATAAAATTTTCTCTTCATGATCCACATGCATGCAAAGTTGACACTCTTCCGAAATAGTGGGATTATCATAAAATAAAGTCATGACCTCTCCGAACCCACTTTTATCAAAAAATTCGTAAGATTGAATATTCTCCAAATATGTGGGATCTAAAGTCGGCACTCTTCAAAACACACTTTCAATATTATTGCAAACATTATTATCAATCTCATATTTATCACGGGGCTTAAATAATTTTTCAAGATCATAAGAAGAATCACCCCAATCATGATCATTGCAACAAGTAGTAGACATAGCAAAATGAGCATCCCCAAGCTTAGGGTTTTGCATATCATTAACATAATTGACATCAATATAATTTAAAATAACATCATTGCAATCATGCTTTTCATTCAAGGATCTATCGTGAATCACTTCATAAAGCACTTCATCACAACTTTTAGATTCACGAACTTCAAGCAAAACTTCATAAAGATAATCTAGTGCACTCAACTCACTAGCAATTGGTTCATCATAATTGGATATCTTAAAAAGATTAGCAAGTGGATGAGAATCCACAAACTTTTTGTTCTATTTTTCCAATAAATACACAATTATGCCAAGCGAACAAGCAAACGAACCAAGTAAGACATAAGGGCAAATGAAAAGACGAACAAAAGAAGGGCGAAGAAAAAGGCAAATCTTTTCGAAAATCATTTTAGAAGTGGGGGAGAGGAAAACGAGAGGTAAAAGGAGAATAATGTAATGCCTGAGATGAGAGTTTATGATGGGTACTTGGTATGAACTTGACTTGGTGTAGATATCCCCGGCAACGGCGCCAGAAATTCTTCCTACTACTTCTTGAGCTTGCGTTGGTTTTTCCCTTGAAGAGGAAATGGTGATGCAACAAAGTAGAGATAAGTATTTCCCTCAGTTAGAGAACCAAGGTATCAATCCAGTAGGAGACAACGCACAAATCACCAATACCTGCACAAATAATTAAACAACAACGGGATAAAGGGGTTGTCAATCCCTTCACGGTCAGTTGCAAAAGTGAGATCTGATAGAGATAGATAAAACTAAACAAAAGATAAAGTAAATATTTTTGGATTTTTTGGTTTATAGATCGGAAAGTAGAAGATTGCAAAATAGTAGATCGGAAACTTATATGATGGAAAATAGATCCGGGGGCCATCGGTTTCACTAGAGGCTTCTCTCAAGATAGCAAATAATACGGTGGGTGAACAAATTACTATCGAGCAATTGATAGAAAAGCGCAAAGTTATGACGATATCTCAGGCAATTATTACGAAATATAGGCATCACGTTCGTGTCAACTAGACCGGCTCCTGCCTGCATCTACTACTATTACTCCACACATCGACCGACTTCTGCCTACATCTAGAGTATTAAGTTCATGAAGAACAGAGTAACGCTTTAAGTAAGATGACATGATGTAGAGGAATAAACTTAAGCAATATGATGTAAGCCCCATCTTTTTATCCTCGATGGCAACAATACAATACGTGCCTCGCTACCCCTACTGTCACTGGGTGAGGACACGGCAAGATTGAACCCAAAGCTAAGCACTTCTCCTATTGCAAGAAAAACCAATCTAGTTGGCCAAACTAAAACGATAGTTCGAAGAGAATTACAAAGATATAAACTCATGCATAAAAGAATTGAGAGAACATTCAAATAATATTCATAGATAAGCTGCTCATAAATCCACAATTCATCGGATCTCGACAAACACACCATAAAAGAAGATTATGTCAGATAGATCTCAAAGAACATCGAGGAGAACATGGTATTGAGAATCAAAGAGAGAGAAGAAGCCATCTAGCTACTAGCCATGGACCCATAGGTTTGAGGTAAACTACTCACGCTTCATCGGAAGGGCAATAGAGTTGATGTAGAAGCCCTCCGTGATCGAATGCCCCTCCATCAGGATGCCGGAAAAGGCCCCAAGATGGGATCTCACAGGAACAGAAGGTTGCGGCGGTGAAAAAGTGTTTTCGTGGATGCTTCTGGTGGTTTGGGAATATATGTGAATATATAGGGCCAAGGGTTAGGTCAGAGGAGTCCCAAGGAGGCGGCAAGGTAGGGGGCGCCCCCCTAGGGCGCGCCCTCCCCCTTGCCGCCGTCTCGCGGCTCTTCTGACTTGATCTCCAAGTCTCTGGGGTGTCTTCTGGTCCAACAAAAATCATCGCGAAGGTTTTATTCCGTTTGGACTCTGTTTGGTATTCCTTTTCTGCGAAGCTCAAAAACAAGGAAAAACAGAAACTGGCACTAGGATCTAGGTTAATAAGTTAGTCCTAAAAATAATATAAAATAGCATAATAAGGCCTATAAAACATCCAAAACAGATAATATAATAGCATGGAACAATAAAAAATTATTGATACGTTGGAGACGTATCACAAACCTCTCAGCATTTAACTAGGTCATACTCATTTCTATCAATATTCTTTTGCTAGTACAACCTAGCCCTAAAACAAACCATCCTATTATTCACCCCAACTTCCCAACCATAAGAAGACATCATATAATAGGAAATTTCAGTTAGGAATATTTGAATCAAAGTGATTCTACTAGTACTGCCCAACAATCTACCGTACCAAGTACCACGCTTCCACTCCATTTTCTCTTCAGGAGGTTTTCAATGCTTATTTCTTGTTCTTTTATTATTATTAGAAAGCCCTAAATATTTTAAAGGGATATAACCTACAGGGCAGGTGAATATCTTAGAATATTACATTTTATTTTTTTGCAGCCTCCCTCGTATACATAAATCTGAGCAACACATCTTTATGGCAAGTCTTAGTGAAACAGGGTGAAACATAGATTAACATCATCAAGCCTACTTTGAACTGCTCAGACAATTAGTAAACAAAATTCTAAAATCATCCAAATGACATGTACATGCCGTACACTAACAAAACAAGTACATGAGATGTAACCTAAATCACGAAATTACTGGCACCTTTATATTCATATCAGCAACATTGACATGGCATCTTTGCAAGCTTGGGTCAGTAGCTTATCATGTGTTTCATGGCATGGCAATAATTTTAACAAGAAGTAGGCATGAAAATGACCCAAAAACATGTACAAACTTAGGCCATATGATGCATGGATTAATTCAAACAAAAATAACAAAATGCCAAGTTATGCAAAATGTCATGCACCAAAACTTATCCGAATGACATAGTTAATACCACCATTGGATTAGTTGGATTTTGCTACCCCAATTTATATATAACATGCAGATGTTGATATATGAAATTGCACACAAATGCACAAAACAATATACTGCCTAAAAGGGAAGCCTAGGACATGCTAGATTACAAATATTTCAAAAATGACTAAAAGGCAAAAGGGCTGGAATTTGTTAGGGACACTGGGGTTGGCTAGGCATCAAGGATGACCAGTGGGCCAGGGCCACGTGGCTTGGAGCGTTTGTGTGTCTGAATGCCTGGTTTGAAATTTTTGCAAAAAAGAATTTGTGGCCTAAGATGAAAGTTGACTTATTTGATGATTTGTTATACTACCATATATGACATAAACATTGACAATCATATTGATGCTTCTTTGACATATATCATTACTATAATATGGATTTAACTTATATGGTACTCCCTCCATTCCAAAATATAGTGTGCCCGTGCTTCCCGAGGTCCAACTTTGACCATAAATTTAACCAACGAGACCGACTTGGGCGGGAGAAAAGAATTATATAATTGAAAACTTCTTTTGAATACGAATTCATTGGTATAAATTTTGCTCCCACCGCAGTCGGTCTCGTTGGTTAAATTTATGGTCAAAGTTGAAGCACGGGAATAGAGGAAGCACTATATTTTGGAACAGAGGGAGTATGCATTAGTAGATACTTGCATTAGCCAAAATTGCACCACTGAAATAGCACTACTGAAATAGTTTAGTGTCTACCTGTGTGTACTGAAACTGCACTACTGAAATATTTCAGTGTCTACTTGTGTGTACTAAAACTGCACTACTGAAATATTTCAGTGTCTACAAGTGTGTACTGATATTGAACTACCGAAATATTTCAGTGTCTACCAGTGTGTACTGAAATTGCACCACTGAAATATTTTAGAATCTACAACTGTCTATTGAACTTGCAGTACTTGAATATTCAGTGTCTACCGGTGTGTACTGAAATTGCACTACTGAAATATTTCAGAATATACAACTGTCTACTGAACTTCCAGTATTGAAATATATCAGTGTCTACCCAGAGTCTACCACTGTCTACTGAACTCGCAGTACTCAAACATAGTTTATTCTTTGCAACTAATTAAGCTGCCCTACAAAGGCTATGGATTGGAGTAGAAGTGCAGTTGAATAGATACAAGAACACTAAACAAAAAGGGACAATACATGCAGCAACAACAAAATGCAGAGAATCAAATTAACCAAGTGGCAAGTAATAATTTACCAATCAAGAAGCTTACCCTAAACAACGCTACCGCCGCTGTTCACACGAGGAGAGCGACGATGTAACGCCCGGATAATCAAGCTACAGTAATCCCATGCTAATGGTGCCACGTCACCACGGTTACTTTGCTAATCTACCGTTAGGTCAAACCGTTTAAAAATTCAAATTCAAATTTATGTCAACGATAAAAGTTTTTCAAAATTTAAAACAAAAATGTTCGGGAGATGCCATATTTTGCATAAGTAAATATGGTGTAGTAAACACATTTTTATAAAATGCCTAAATAATTTAAATTGAAATAAAACAGAAAAGAAAATAAAT
>NC_057805.1:4315090-4316046 GCF_018294505.1 Triticum aestivum
GCTCACCGCCGCTATTGCCGTCCGCATCAGCCGCGCGCCGGCCTCGCCCCGCCGCCGGCGTTCCTCTCCGCCCCTGCTCGTGCGTTTGGCCGCCCCGCCACCGCACCTCCTCCCGCAGCTCCGCCCGGCCTCGCCCCATTCTGCCCCGTCGCGCACACCCGCACCTGGCCGCCGGCCCACGCCCCCGCGGCCCCCTCCTTCGCTCTGGCCGCCGAGGCCTGCGCCCGTCGTGGCCTCACCCCGGCCGCCCCATGTCCCGTCGCTGCGGCCTCCTTCCCCCACGCGCAGGCGACGCCCCTGTAACACCCCACATGTAATTTGCCATATTTGTAACTCCGACTCTTGCCATTCCCGGCTATGTGATATGTTTTCCCTCCGTTGTCGGGTTTTGTTTTTCGTTTTGTATTTTGTCATGTCATGCATTTTCATATCATGTCATCATGTGCATTGCATTCGCATACGTGTTTGTCTCATGCATCCGAGCATTTTCCCCGTTGTCCGTTTTCCAATCCGGCGCTCCTATCTCCTCCGGTGCACCCCTCTTGTTTTCTTTCGTGTGCGTGTGTCAAACTTTCTCGGAATGGACCGAGGCTTGTCAAGTGGTCTTAATATACCACCCGGAGACTACCGGTCAAGTTTCGTTCCATTCGGAGGTCGTTTGGTACTCCAACGGTTAACCGGGCCTCCGCAATGTCCATTTGAGTATCCAGCAAAAAACTCCTCCAAAACCAGCCCAAAACCCACCAAACTCTCTTCCATGCTCTAGGTCGTTCGATCACGATCGTGTGGGCGAAAACCGCACCTCATTTGGAGTCTCCTAGCTCCCTCTACCTATTTATAAGTGGGCATCCCGAAAAACGGATTCGCAGACGAACCCTAGCTTCTCCACCGCGCGCCGCCGGACGAAATCATCCCCCGCCGGACATGTCCGCCGCCTCCTCCTCGCCCTATCAGCC
>NC_057805.1:4316121-4324168 GCF_018294505.1 Triticum aestivum
CCCTGAGCCACTGCCCCTGGGCCCGAACCCCCTTGGGCCACAGACAGGTGGGCCCCCGAGCCCACAGAACGAAAAGGAAAAAAATGATTAAAAAATAATAATAATAAAAATAATAAATTAATTAATAAAAATAAATAAATAAATAAATAAAGAAAATAAAAATATAAATATAAATAAAACAAATAATAAAAATAAATTTAATTAATTAACTAAGTTAATTAATCCTGTTTAAATTAATCTAATTAGTTAGTTAATTTAATTAAACAGTAGTTAATTAGCTAACAGCCCCTGACAGGTGGGACCCACCTGTCAGGTTGACCAGGTCAACGGTCAACGTTGACTGCTGACGTCAGCATGACATCATGCTGATGTCATAAATTCAAATTTCAAATTAAATTAAATAATTAATTAAATTCCAGAAATTAATAAATTCTTTTGAACATCATATCTTTTAATCGGTAACTCGGATGGAAATACTTTGTACATGAAAGTTGCTCAGAACGACGAGACGAATCTGGATACGTAGCCCGTTCGTCCACCACACCTCCCTAACCTATCAAACACGCAACTTTCCCCCTCCGTTTCATCTGTCCGAAAATGCGAAATATCGGGAATATTTTCCCGGATGTTGCCCCCCTTCGCCGGTACCACCTACTGCCGCGTTAGGACACACCTAGCACCGCTCATTGTCATGTCACGCATCGTCATGCTTATGTTTGCATTGTATTTACTGTTTCTTCCCCCCTTCTCTCCGGTAGACTACGAGACAGACACTGCTGCTGCCCAGTTCGACTACGGAGTTGACGACCCCTCCTACTTGCCAGAGCAACCAGGCAAGCCCCCCTGATCACCAGATATTGCCTATTCTTCTCTATACTGCTTGCATTAGAGTAGTGTAGCATGTTACTGCTTTCCGTAAATCCTATACTGATGCATAGCCTGCCCTTGCTTCTACTGTTGTTACCTTTACCTGCAATCCTACATGCTTAGTATATGATGCTAGTTTTCCATCAGTGGCCCTACATTCTTGTCCGTCTGCTGTGCCATACTATCGGGCCGTGATCACTTGGGCGGTGATCACGGGTATATACTTATATACTATATACATGACACATGTGATGACTAAAGTCGGGTCAGCTCGTAGGAGCACCCGCAAGTGGATCTTGGTGGCGGAGCGACAGGGCAGGTTGAGACCGCCTAGGTGAGAGGTGGGCCTGGCCCTGGACGGCTTCCGCGGTTACTTCGACATAACACGCTTAACGAGTTCTTGGTATTTGATCTGAGTCTGGCCATTTGGTCTATACGCACTAACCATCTACGCGGGAGTAGTTATGGGTATCCCGGCGTCGTGGTATCAGCCGAAGCCTTCGTGACGTCAGCGACTGAGTGGCGCGCGCCGGATTGGACTGGAACGCCACTAGGCTAGGTCTGCTGCGTACGCAACGTGCACGTGTGCATAGGGCGATGGGCCCAGACCCCTGCACGCATAGGGTTAGACCGGCGTGCTGACCTCTCTGTTGTGCTTAGGTGGGGCTGCGACGTGTTGATCTTCCGAGGCCGGGCATGACCCAGAAAAGTGTGTCCGGCCAAATGGGATCGAGCGTGTTGGGTTATGTGGTGCACCCCTGCAGGGAAGTTTATCTATTCGAATAGCCGTGTCCCTCGGTAAAAGGACGACCCGGAGTTGTACCTTGACCTTATGACAACTAGAACCGGATACTGAATAAAATACACCCTTCCAAGTGCCAGATACAACCCGGTGATCGCTCTCTAACAGGGCGACGAGGAGGGGATCGCCGGGTAGGATTATGCTATGCGATGCTACTTGGAGGACTTCAATCTACTCTCTTCTACATGCTGCAAGATGGAGGCTGCCAGAAGCGTAGTCTTCGACAGGACTAGCTATCCACCGCTTATTCTGGCATTCTGCAGTTCAGTCCACTGATATGGCCCTTTACACATATACCCATGCATAGGTAGTGTAGCTCCTTGCTTGCGAGTACTTTGGATGAGTACTCACGGTTGCTTTTCTCCCTCTTTTCCCCCTTTCCTTTCTACCTGGTTGTCGCAACCAGATGCTGGAGTCCAGGAGCCAGACGCCACCGTCGACGACGACACCTACGACACTGGAGGTGCCTACTACTACGTGCAGGCCGCTGACGACGACCAGGAGTAGTTAGGAGGATCCCAGGCAGGAGGCCTGCGCCTCGTTCGATCTGTATCCCAGTTTGTGCTAGCCTTCTTAAGGCAAACTTGTTTAACTTATGTCTGTACTCAGATATTGTTGCTTCCGCTGACTCGTCTGTGATCGAGCACTTGTATTCGAGCCCTCGAGGCCCCTGGCTTGTTTTATGATGCTTGTATGACTTATTTATGTTTTAGAGTTGTGTTGTGATATCTTCCCGTGAGTCCCTGATCTTGATCGTACACATTTGCGTGCATGATTAGTGTACGGTCAAATCGGGGGCGCCACAGACGAAGGAAGCGTGGAGAATGGCGGGGAAGTGACGACGCGCCCGCTCTCCTCCTCCTATTGCGGTTAGAGGACCGAGTCTCCGGTGACTCGGTTAGAGGCTGCACAATATCCAACGGCACCATCTTGGATCTCTACCCTGGATCCTCTAGATGCTCTACCCTGGATCTCTACGCCCACCACGTCCGCCTGATGTACTCCTTGGGCCAATCCTTCTGCTCCATCGCCTAGAGGAGGACCTCGATGGACTCCAGCGGTACTTCGGGCGGGGGCCAGATCGCCGCTCTCTTGATGTCGGTCAGATGCTTGGTCATGGCCTGCGCCGTCCAGGCCATCTGCCGTTCTTGTCAAATCAAGAACAAATATTGCTCATCCTGGCCATCTTGACCTGGTCGGCGCCGGTGATGGCCATGTTCTTCACGTCTTACATTGATCTGCTACACTCGCCGGTTTTGGAAGAGTAGATGAGAGGAGTGACGGTGGCTTTGGGAGAGGAGAAGAGATGGTTGCAATGGAGAAGATGGAGAGGACAGGCGGTTTTGCAATGGAGAAGAGGAGAGGAGCGGACGGCGGTGGTTTTAGATTGGACGAGACGGGCGGCAAACCTATGACTAATTTGAGACTAATTTACCCTTCTGTGAAGAAGCGACTCCACATAACTCTGAGTACTAACCCACCATTTTTAGTACTTTTGTGTACTTTCTTGCGAGTACTATGTAGTACTACCTATCTCTCTGCCGTTAGATCGAGACCAACAGACGGTTAAAAAAATGCCAACTACCCTAAAACATGTATTTAGCTAATGGCAATATTCTAGGCTGGCAATACAAAATTTTCATTCTACAAACATTTAATATGGTATCAATGATACGCTATTATACATAATGCCTATGGTCGTTTTTCTAGTTTCTCCACTATTGATGTTGTTTTTATTCTAATGAGCTGGCATGGGATGTGTAGGTCATGGGCACGTGACTCGTCTCGTTCTCAGTATCATTTAGCTGTAATTAGAAAACACAAATTTAGTTGTACTTTTTGTAATTAGATCATTGATAGTCATGCAAGTACTACATCTACAGTTGTATTTAAGGCTACCGCTATTTATTTTTCTGCTTGATCAAACAATTTATTGCGTTGACAACTGTTAGATAAAATGGCTCCTTGAGAACATTATTATGACACATCAGCGTTTAGTAAGTCTGATAAACTTATAGTGTCCTGATCTTGCTCTTTTTGGCTTGTATTGGTGTTGGCGCTAAGAAAGTGAACCTCTCCTGCGTGCACTTCCACCAGTTCATTGAGGCAAGAAGCAAAGAAGGGTCAGTATACTTAATACCTTATTATATATGTCGGACAATAATTATTATCCACATACTGTATTGTTCACATTCTATATGTAAACCTGCCAGCTAATTTCCTCTTTTATACCACTATACTATGTTCATACCTATCTAACATTCTTAAGGAATACCGTTCACTTTATTTGCAACCATGTGATGGTATAACTCGGTTCATTATCTGAATATGCCTCTTTGATTATTCTATTGTAACTTGTTAGTTCTGGACTTATGTTTATAGCATGGCTAAGTCTAAGGTGGCTAGAGGTATTTTTTCCATGTCGAGGCTTACGATTTCCGAACCATGATAGTTCAGTTCGCCTAATTATTCTCTCCAGAATTTGACAATGTGTTATGTTTGAATTACTCTAGGTGCCTCATGGCATTGACTCTTGTTAAGAATGAGTTCTGCTATGTGCGCAACAAGTTCCAGACTATGCTGGAGGTAGCCCTTTATGTGCCCATGTTGGCTTTTGACTTCCAACTTCTGACCAGTGTCATAATCTACATATCGGTCATGGATTGTTTAAGATAAAAAGGAAAAAACTTGATCTCATTCTTTTTGCTATTGATATTTATCTAGATATACTGTTTTATTTCTTATGTATATGAAATGTTTCTGTCTTAATTTTTGTCATCACCTTTCAGTAGCTATATCGGGTAGTTTTAATTCGTATAATTTCTTTGTTTTTCAACGTGACCAAGGACCAGAATAAGATACCGACCACCAGGTAACATTGCTGATTTGTGAATACTTGTGGCTTGAAAAACATTATGTGCTTTAGGCATGTCGTAATCATTATTCTATTCTTCTTTTGATGTAGCTGGAGCAGTAGATCGCGGCCTATGGTCCTAAATAATAGCAATCGAAGCAAAAAAATATAAAATCGTAGCCCCATGTGATCCCTCCCATGATGGGGTGAATGTATGTCCGAAGATGCAAAAAATGTTCAACATGTATCTGGCTTTTGGGCGGTTATAAAATAACATGAGAAATTGTGTGTAAGAACTCTTGTCTCACAACTCTTCAAAAAAATGTTGTCATGTGTCTATGTCTCTGTCAAGTCTATATCAGGTTGTGCCCTCTGGGCTTCCCCGCCCCATGCAATTTGCAAACTCTTTACCTGGTTGGTTGGTTAATGTTGGCTTCGTTTTGTCATACATTGTTGGCTCTCTTGTCTGTTTACCGTCTTTTGGAATGCTGGTGCCTCTCCTTGAGAAAGGGCAAAGGTTAGTTTGTTGTCTAAAACTACACCTAAGTGAGTGCGGAAGCCATGTTAGATAGTATAATATGAGTGTCGCAAGTTGGTCTCGAGCTGTGGATCTCAGATCGGTGGTAACAGGGACAAAGGAGACATTATTTACATAGGTCCGGGCCCTCTCGAAGAGGTAATACCCTATGTCCTGCTTCGATTATATTGATGACGATGTATCAAATACAAGCTTGATCTACCTCGAGATCGCAAGGAAAGATCTACCCCTAGGACTAGGTGAATGTAATTGTGACTGGATCCCCTTTATAGGCTAAACACTCTGGCTTATATACACGCCAGGTAGGGCATCTAGGGTTACATGATCGGTATCCAGGGGTGTGCATGGAGGTGGCAGGAGATGTCTTGAAGTATACGCCAAGTCTTTGGTAGATGCAGTCTTGATCACGTCCAGGCGTATAGTTTCTGGAGTCCACCCGAATAAAAATGAGGGCATTCAGGCCCAACCCGAGGACTATGGGCCGACTAGGTTGGCACCCCCTAGTCCAGGACACCATCAGTAGCCCCTGAAGTGGTCTTCTACGCCGAGGACGACCTCTTCAATTTTAATAACTTCGGATCCGAAGTCCTTGGCTTAACAGACGAGTTCCCCTTTTTTGATGATCTGAGATACTTTCCTTTATTTAAAGACACCATGGACCACTCCTCAAAGGAATGGCGTTATTTGAATAGGACCTGACCGAACCCGCTGAGCGTCCGAAGACGCGAGGTTACTTAGCCTTGAAGGCCTTTCGCGTAGGTGTGACCAGTGCTTCTAGCCTCACAACTTTATCGAAGCGGTACTACCCATGACTGGGCGGGCAGTTACTGCTCACTCGAATCACGGCCCGAGGCAGTCCTCTTATTGGCACGTCCCATCAAAATGGAGCTCGTGCCTGTTTTCCAAGGGATAGCATTAGGATTTTGTTTCTCCCTATACATATAATGACATCTTTTGACAGGTAATGAAGATATCAACGGCGCGGCCAGAGGAACTCTTGGCCTTCTATCAACCTATATAAGGGAAAGGGAGAGCGATGGGAAAAGTACGCTCCCCTTCCTTCCTGCATGCTGCCTCTCCAGATCACGCGCCCATATCCAATCCCAAACTCATTTCGCTCCCGCAGCACTTCTGCACCTCCATCCCCAGCCATGGCTGATGCCACCCTCAAGGGACACTCTGCTGGCTCTTCCATCACGGAGGGCACCATCTTGGAGCTGCACAACGCGGGGTACATCTCCGCTGAGATCAGCACTCGAGTGTTGGATACGGACCAACGAATACCCGCTCCCCGTCCTGGGGAGAGGGTTGTCTTCATCCCCCACCTCATCAGAGGCCTGGGGGTTCCCATTGCACCCTGACATGCACAGGATCATGTTCTTTATGGGCTAGATTTCCACCATCTAGGCCTGAATTCCATCCTCCATCTCGCCTCCTTCATCACTGTTTGCGAGGCTTTCGTCCGTGTCGAGCCACACTTCAAATTGTGGCTGAAGATCTTCTGCATCAAGCTGAAATCCAGTGGCTCCGAACTCACAGAGTGTAGGGGCGTGATGATTAGCAAGAACGAGAAGGTGGGCTGGTTCAAGGGCACCTTTATAGAGAACATAAAGGAGTGGCAGCGCGAGTGGTTTTATATCGCTGAGCCACTCTCCGCCGGCCAGGCCGAGGCTCCGACGTTCTCGACTGGACCTCCAAAGAAGCTCACATCCTAGAGGAAGAAGGGCATGGGCTGGGGGAACCCCGAAGAGGTGAAGGTGCTGTTCCAGAAGATCCAGTTCTAGACAGACAAGAAGAACCTCTAGCTGGTGGACGTGGTAAACTTCATGCTCCACAGGCGTGTCTTACTGCTCCAATCTTGGGCCACCCCAATGTGGGCGTATAAGCTCGAGGATTCGGGGCCCATCGACCACTTCTTCCGCTCCACACTGGCCGGGATGTGGACGCTGCTTTTCGAAGCCGCCCACTACGCCCCGAGGTCATTTTCAATACACAGCTCTACACTCTGTGTTTCTTTGAACCTCATAGACTTTGGCTGACCAGTTGATTTTGTATTTGCAGAAGCGGATCTCCAAGGCACAGCGAATGCTGTGCCCGGCGCCGCTGCCCGAGGTGGAGAGGACTCCCCAACTCACGGCCCTCTTAACCGAGGAGCTACATATGGTGCCCACCAAGGAGTCAAAACCTCCGAGGTGCAGGGCGGGTCTTCGAGCACGGGAGACCTCAGTCACTTGGTCCGAGGAGACCCACGGCTCCTCCACCCATGAGGATGACGCGGAGGAGGACACGGGGGAAGGAAACCCTTCCCTCAAGGGACATAGGGCAGCGTCCGAGGGCGCCGAGGAGGAAGCGTGGCAGCCTGTCCTGCCAGAGAAGGCTAACTTCTCCGACGAGTCGGACGAGGACCTCCTCGAGTTGGGGAGTTATAAGCCGGCACCACAGAGGTACGTTATTGTAACCATATTTGGACTTCGAAAGCTTATCCATCAAATGAAACTTATAAAGGCATTTTTCCAGCTCGCCGAAGGTACGCCTCAGTGGCAACACCTCGAGCGGGCTACCCCCGGCATACAGTGGGACGCCTGAGCCTGCCTTCACACCTGCAGCTCTCGGGGGGCTAGGGAAAGCATCATCCGGTCCACCCCACCAGTCAACACATCGGGGGCCGAGGTACCGGTCATCATGGCCGAGGTTGACACCTCGGCCAAACAGGGCCAAGGGGATGCAGTCCACGTGGTCCCCTGATACATCTCCAACGTATCTATAATTTTTGATTGTTCCATGCTATTATATTATCTGTTTTGGATGTTTTATATGCATTAATATGCTATTTTATATTATTTTTGGGACAAACATATTAACCTAGAGCCCAGTGCCAGTTTCTGTTTTCCCTTGTCTTTGAGTTTTGTAGAAAAGGAATATCAAACGGAGTCCAAACAGAATAAAACTTTATGATGATTTTTCTTGGACCAGAAGACACCTACGT
>NC_057805.1:4324410-4332218 GCF_018294505.1 Triticum aestivum
TAGGGCACGTCCCCGGGGGGGGGGGGGGGCTGAGCGCTTGTGGGCCCCTCGGGTGTCCTCTAACCCTAATACTTTTCCGCCGCCGCAGGCCTCTGTTCTCGTGAGATCCCATCTTGGGGCCTTTTCCGGCTATCTGCCGGAGGGGGATTCGATCACGGATGGCCTCTACATCAACCTTGCTGCCCTTCCAATGATGCATGAGTAGTTTACCACAGACCTACAGGTCCATAGCTAGTAGCTAGATGGCTTCTTCTCCCCCTTTGATCTTCAATACAATGTGCTCCTGGTGTTCTTGGAGACCTATTCGATGCGGTGCGTTTGTTGAGATCCGATGAATTGTGGATTTATGATCAGATTATCTATGAATATTATTTGAGTCTTCTCTGAACTCTTTTATGCGTGATAAAGATATCTTTGTATTTCTCTTCGAACTATCGGTTTGGTTTGGCCAACTAGATTGGTTTTTCTTGCAATGGGAGAGGTGCTTAGATTTGGGTTCAATCGTGCGGTGTCCTCACCCGGTGACAGAAGGGGTAGCGAGGCACGTATTGTATTGTTGACATCAAGGATAAAAAGATGGGGTTTATATCATATTGCTTGAGTTTATCCCTCTACATCATGTAATCTTACTTAAAGTGTTGCTCCGTTCTTATGAACTTAATAATCTAGACGCATGCTGGATAGCGGTCGACGTGTGGAGTAATAGTAGTTGATGCATAATCGTTTTGGTCTACTTGTCATAGACATGATGCCTATATTCATGATCATTGCCTTAGATATCATCATAACTATGCGCTTTTCTATCAATTGCTCAACAATAATTTGTTTACCCACCGTATGTTTTCTTTCAAGAGAGAAGCCTCTAGTGAAACCTATGGACCCCAAGTCTATTTTCCATCATATATTTTGAGATCTATAAACCAAAAAAACCCCAAAATACCTTGCTGCATTTTATTTATATTTACTTTATTTTCCTCTTTTGTTTATCTTTTCTACCTATCTCTATTAGATCTCACTCTTGTTTGTGACCGTGAAGGGATTGACAACCCCTTTTTCTCGCCGTGTGGAAGTGTTTGTTAGTTTGTGCAGGTGCATATATTGGAGACTTGCTTGTGCCTCCTACTGGATTGATACCTTGGTTCTTAACTGAGGGAATACTTATCTCTACTTTGCTGCATCACCCTTTCCTCTTCAAGAGAAAAATCAACGCAAGCTCAAGAAGTAGCAGGAAGAATTTCTGGCGGCGTTGCCGAGGAGGTTGTACATCAAGCCTACCAAGTACCTATCATAAACTATCATCTCTTGCACTTACATTATTTTCCATTCGCCTCTCGTTTTCCCCTCCCCCACTTCTAAAATGTTTTTAAAAAAATACAAAAATATTTTCCTTTTTATTCGCCCTTCTTTCGTTCGCCTTCCTCCCATTTGCCTTTATGTCTTACTTGGTTTGTTTGCTTGTTCGCTTGGAATAATTGTGTATTTATTGAAACTCATGAAGCAAAAAGCTTATGGATCCTCATCCACTTGCTAATATTTTTAAGAGATCCAATTAAGATGAACCAATTGCTAGTGAGTTGAGTGCACTAGATTATTTTTATGAAGTTTTGCTTGAAATTCGTGAATTTAAAAATTGTGATGACGTATTAAAAGAAGAAATTTATGAAGTGATTTAAGATAGCTCCTTGAATGAAAAGCATGATTGCAATGGTGTTATTAAAATTCTATTAATGTCAATTGTGTTAAAAATATGCAAAACCCTAAGCTTGGGGATGCTAATTTTGCCATGTGCATTACTTATTGCAATGATCAAGATTGGGGTGATTCTTCTTATGATCTTGAAAATTTACTTAAGCCTCATGATGAATATGTTTGCGATAATAATTAAAGTGGGTTTGGAAGAGTGTCAACTCTAGGTAATAATGATCCCACTACTTTGGAGTATGATCAATCTTATGAAATTTTTGACAAAAGTGGGCTTGGAGATGTCATGACTTTATTTGATGATAATCCCACTGTTTTGGAAGAGTGTCAACTTTACATGCATGTGGATCATGAAGAGAAAATTTTATATGATAGCTGTATTATTGAATTTGATTATGATCCTACATCACTAGTAGAAAAAGGGCCATTTGTCCCGGTTCTTGAGGGCCTTCTGTCCCGGTTTTGGAACCGGGACTAAAAGGTCGTTACTAATGCCCTTGACCTTTAGTCCCGGTTCTTACACGAACCGGGACAGATGGGCCTCCACGTGGCCCGTGCGGCGAGCCCAGGCAGGAGGCCCTTTGGTCCCGGTTGGTGGCGCAAACCGGGACCAATAGGCGTCCACGCGTCAGGGGTTTTGGGGGGTTAATTTAGGTGTTTCATATATTGTGTTATCTAGCTAATTAATAGAGAGAAGTGTCCTATCTTATCTCCGTGCTTGGTCGGCGTACGCTACGTATTATACGTATAGAGAGGACTCGACGCGCTAGCTAGTAAGCAAATGAAGGAAACAGAAGATCGTCATGAACATATGCATACAGAGAGAAGTGATATCGACCACCTCTCCTTCTCCGAGAGATTGGTCGAACAACAGGTTCTCGTATATCTATCCGACGCTACTGGCTACATATATACAATATAATTATCTGTTATAATATAATCCCTAATTATATATGAACACAGGGTCCACATGGTATTCTTCGTCTTTAGCGATCACGTGGTCAAGGAAGAATGCCGCCAATTCCTCTTGAATTGCTCGCATACGATCTGGTGGTAGGAGTTCATCCCGCATCCGAAAGATCTAATTTGAAGAAGGGGGTCAATACATATATATATATGAATAAATGAAACTCAACACAAATGATGGTAATAAAATAAAATTGTGAATATTATTGCTTACGCACTTCATATTGTTCGTCAGAGTAGCCCCGCTCACAGGTCGTGTGGCGGATGGACTCGCAAACGTAGTATCCACATCAATTATTCCCGGCTTCGTGCCACAACCACTTTACAAGAAATAGAGGTCAATCAAACTGATAAGCAAGCATGCTATAAATGGTATTGATGAAACTAGCGCTTGAATCACTAGGAGATGCGCGGAACATGCTAGTAGTACTTACTTTCGGGTGTCTAAATTGCAGCTTCTTCGGCAGTCCCGGAGCTTTTTTGGTGAATTTTGTCCAAACCCTGCCAGACAAAGAAAACAATTACTTGATATCAGGAAATGAACAAAGTTGCTGATATGGTGCGATAATGATCGATTTAACTTACTTCTCGAGCATTTCAGTCATGTCCGCATACTCCTTAGGATCTTTTCGTCTCGAGTCTAAGACGGTTACTAGTCCCCGCTCAAGCTTAATCTCTAGGAGAATATAGTGGAAGCTGCGCACGCATGCATAACTCATCAATTACATTACTATAACCTGGACTAATAAGGGAAACCGAATATGCACAAGAAAGTAACACTCACCTGAAGTTGTAAGGAAAGAGTATTATATCTTTGTTTTCATTTATTACCAACGATCGTAGCAAGTTGGCCTCGGTATCTTTGGCATGAAATTTAACCTCATTTGCATCTATGAGATTTGTGTTAATGAACCCAATATCACCGATTTGTCTTTTCTTCAATTCAGCGATCTTCAATGTGCATAATATAGTGAGGATAATTATAAATACATGCAATGAAAGAGCTGACCTATATATAGAGACTTAATGACAGAAATAGTACTACTTACAGACAGTAGCAAGTGACCGTTAATTTATCGAGGGCTATTTGATTGAAAAACTGGAAGAACTCCTCAAATAGAACATGCAACAGATCAATTCCAATGAGGTCATGCTCCTCTTTAACAAACAGCGTCAAAGTATTCGTCCCCCCAGACTCTCTGCAGGTTTTCATGTACCAATCATGGAATCTTCGCATCATCGTTGTTAGAGATTTTTCATCTTTGACGAGAGGCTTCCCGTACTCGTATCTGTGTTCGTCCACCTCAAAGAAATCATAATGTACATCGTCGGGTAGGTAATCTCCAAGATTGCTATAACCGGGCACCATCCTCGGATCATTAGCGACGATGTCGCTAGACACCTTGAGCGGGGGGCATGATTGGTCCGCTTGTTCGCCGAGCTGGGCATTTTTTTTCCCAGCTCATCGTTCTGCTAACCTTTGATCATTGATAGTACTTCCCAACCGCTTCGCTTCAAGAAATGACTTTTCAATAATGCGGCCATAGTTGGTTTTCGGCGGAGACTTTGGTGGTTTCTTCAGGGCATCCAGAGTGCGCTTTGCTTTCACCGGATCTATCTTCTCCTCTGGAGGTGGATGTTTCTTTGCTTTCACCCCTTCAAAGAATTTCGTCACTTCGGCTCGCACGATATTCGTGTTTTCCTCCTCGGTCCTCTCGTATGGTAACTTCTCTGGAGTCTTCAGAGAAGGACCGAATCTGTATTACCTCCCGCTTCTGGCTGTACTGCTAGACGCCGGAGCAGATGGACCGGCTGCATCTGTCTTCTTTCGTGCTTGCTTATGAGGCAGAGGAGAAGGACTACGATGCTCCGGAGCAGCCGGAGCAGCGGCGGGTCTCTTCCGGCCTTGCTGGCGAGGCGGAGAAGGAGGAGGCTGGCTGCTCGGGCACGTCGGCGCAGGCGGAGAAGGAGGCGGAGTGCCGCCACGCGCCGGAGAAGGAGGTTGAGTGCCCTGATCACTCGCTGGAGGAGGAGGAGGAGGCGGAGGCGTCCAGTTCGGCAGGTTGATGAGCTCCTTCCGCCATAGGCATGGAGTTTTCAGAGAAGAACCCAACCGAGCCTCCCCTTCACCCGTCGGGTGGTCAAGCTCGAGGTCCTCAAATCCGTCCGTTATTTGATCCACCATCACCCTAGCATATCCTTCTGGAATCGGCCGACAGTGGTAGGTTGCGCCAGGTTCAGTAGGTAAAACAGAGCCAACAGCCGCCTTGACTTTGAATTTCATCCATTGCGTCATAAGGTGGCAATGTTGAGACTCCGTGATAGCATCCACGGGGTAGCTAGCAGGAGCCGTGAATACAGGCTCCTGCTGAAGCAGCTCAGTGGAAGCCACGCTGCTTCTCTGCTGAGATGGCGGGGTAGCTTTGGGGGAAGCTTCGGCAGGTCGTTTGCTGCGATTTGCTTCTCGTTCCTCTATCGCTAGTACCCTTGCGTGCAGCACCTGCAGTTGGGTATGCTCCACTTTCTTCTTCCTGTCCTGGCATTTGTAACCGTCTGCGTCCGGAAACACAGCCTTCCACGGAACGGAGCCTGGCGTGCCTCGTGTCCGTCCAGGGTGCTCAGGATTGCCGAGGGCCATTGTGAGCTCGTCGTTCTCTCTGTCTGGAATGAACGTCCCTTTCTGGGCTGCATCGATATACTCCTGAAGCCTCATGACTGGTATTCTCATTTGCTCGTCCGTCCAAACGCACTTCCCTGATACAGGGTCCAAGGTTCCGCCAGCCCCGAAGAACCAAGTCCGGCAATGGTCTGGCCACCTGAATGTCTCTGGTTCGACCCCTTTATCAAGCAGGTCATTCTCAGCCTTGGCCCACAACGGTCGGGCTTTGAGGTAGCCACCTGACCCCGTGCGATGGTGAAGCTTCTTCTTCACAGCATTCTTCTTGTTTGTCACTGACATCTTCTTACTCTTGTCCGATGTCTTGTGGGCCACAAATGCGGGCCAGTGATCTCTGATCTTCTCATACCGGCCGATGAATTCTGGTGTCTCTTCTTTGTCGACAAATCTTTTCAGCTCATTCTTCCACCTCCTGAATAGTTCTGCCATCTTCTTAAGAGCATGAGACTTGATCAATTGCTCTTTAACCGGCTTCTCCGGATCCTCCTCTGGTGGTAGGGTAAAATTTGCCTTCAGCGCGGTCCAAAGATCTTCTTTCTGCATATCGGAGACATAAGACACCTCAGGGTCTTCTTTAGCCGGCTTTAACCATTGGTGGATGCTCATCGGGATCTTGTCCCTAACAAGAACCCCGCACTGAGTAGCAAATGCTTCCTTTGTCCGGATGGGTTCAATCGGCATGCCCTCGCGCGCGATTTCTATGATCTCAAACCTTCCATCCGAGCGCAACTTTTTCTTCGGGCCTCGTCTCTTTACCGAAGTTGTGCTCGATCCGGAGGGCTAGAAAAAAGAAGAAAGCCGAGAGTTCATTAATATATGTGTACATACCAAAAACAATTAATGCATCAATTAGCTAGCTATAGCCAGCACATGCTTAATTAATATATATACCTGGCCGGACTCCGTTCGGTCACCGGAGCCGTCATCACGGTGTCCTTCTTGCACCGGCATTGGGTCACCGGAGCCATCATGATCATGTCCTTCCTCCTCCATTGTTCGATCACCGTAGTCTGCTTCTTCACCCTCTCCTTCCAGACCATCGGTGTCGTCGAGAAACAACAAGACGGCCTCACTTCCGTGTGCGATTATGTCCCCCAACATCGCTTCTTTTGCTTCGTCTCGGGGGTCCATAGTTTGTGCAAATTTTTACAACATGGCAATTATTATTCAAACATGACAGATGGATATATTAGTGCCAAACGTAGAACTAGCTAGCTAATCACAATAAGGAATCATATTAATTAGTGGCCTCGACGCTGCTTCTCTAGGGTTTGGGGTGGCCTCGATCGGCAACGCTTCAAGGGTTTGGGGTGGCCTCGACAACGCTTCAAGGGTTTGGGGTGGCCTCGACGACAACGCTCTTTTAACTTGGTAAATTTGGGTGGCCTCGAGAGAGTTTGTCGGGTAGGGGCGCGGCGGGAGGGGATAGGAGACTGACATCGTTTTTTTCTACGGTTTGGGTGTCCTCGAGAGTTTTGGTCGAGCGAGAGGGCCGAGGGGTGCTCCCGTGGTATAAGTTATCACGGTCGAGAGGGGGTATATATATCGACCGCCCCACATGTCGAAGTTATCCAGGAGGGGGTTATATCGACAACGACGACATACATACATGGGAAAATAATGTTATCGGGGAGGGGGTATATCGAACCCCCCCTCGTGTTGAAGTTATCAGGACGGGGTATATCAACAACGACATACCCGATAAAAAATAAGAAGACGAAGAAGAAATAAACAGAGGAGAAGAAGAAAGGAATAGAGCAGAAGATCGAAGAAAAAAGAAGAAAAAAAAGAGGAGAAGAAGAAAGGAATAGAGGAGAAGAAGAGAAAATAGAATATTTTCTATTTTCTTTCTCCTCTTCTTTTTCTTATTTTTTCCTCTTCTTATTTATTTCTCATCTTCTTCCTCTGCTCTTCTTCTCCTTTCTTCTTCTTCTTATTTTCCTTTTTCCTCTCATTCTTTTTCTTCTTCTTCCTTTCCTAGCTAGATATATAAAACTTTTCTAAAAATGTAACTTTTGCATATATAAAACTTTTTCTTCTTCCTTCTTCTTCCTTCTATTCCTTCTTCCTAAATATATAAAACTTTTCTAAAAATGAAACTAACCTAAAATGTACTAAATCAGAGAACATATATAGATAAAACTTTTCTAAAAATCTAACTTTTGCATATATGTATTTTTAAAACATCATTACAATTGAAAAAAATACATACATACATACAAAAAACATGTAAAAAAATACATACATACATATATGAACATACATCAAAAAAATACATATATCTAAAAAATACATACATACATATATGAAAATCTAAAAACATGTAAAAAACATAGCATGTATAAGTAAAAAAATAGCACCGCGGTGGCGGGGCCGGCAGAGGCGCGGTGCTCACAGAGGGAGGAGCGCGCGGCGGGCGGCGTCGGGGCGAGCAGGGGCGCGGGGAGTGGCGCGTCGACGACGT
>NC_057805.1:4332490-4333208 GCF_018294505.1 Triticum aestivum
CTGCAAAATTGCTAAGTGCTACTTATATACCAAGAGCATTGGTCCCGGTTCGTCCCACCAACCGGGACCAATGCCCCCTTTAGTCCCGGTTGGTGCCACCAACCGTGACCAAAGGTCAGTTTTCGGCAGCCCAAAGGGCGGGAAGCGGCGGCCTTTGGTCCAGGTTGGTGGCACCAACCGGGACTAAAGGGGGGGCATTGGTACTACGAATCGGTACCAATGCACCCCTTTAGTCTCGGTTGGTGCCACCAATCGGGACCAAAGGCCCTGTCCTGCTGCGCCCGCGTCAAAAGTTTAGTCCCACCTCGCTAGTTGAGAGGGGCGCGCAGTGGTTTATAAGCCCCACTGCCGCACCCCTCTCGAGCTCCTCTCCATTGCAGGCTTACGGGCCTAATTTGTCACTGCTATGCCTGATGGGCCTACTGGGCCTTCCGCGGGCCTGAATCCTGGCCCATCGATGGGTTTCTAGTCGTATTCAGGCCGTGGTGGCCCAGTAGGTGGCATATTTTTTGCCTGTTTTTTTGTTTTATTTTTTGCTTCATTTATTTTGTTTTGTTTCTACTTACAACAAAAAACTTATTTATTTTATTTTGTTTTGTTTCTAATTACTTATTTATTTTACTTTATGATAATTTTTTTGCTATTAAAGTTTCTAACAAAAAAGTTCTTTATGAAAATTCTTTTTGCTTTTAATGATTTTGAACAGAAAATACTTCGA
>NC_057805.1:4333263-4333804 GCF_018294505.1 Triticum aestivum
GCATCAATTTTATATAATTTTAGTTTCGGTAATACTAGAGGTTGCTTATAATGTTCTGAACAGAAAATACTTTGATAATTTTAGTTTCTTAAATCTTATTAATGTTATTAAAGTTTATTTTATTTTGTTTCTACTTATATATTTTATTAAAGTTTATATTATTTTGTTTATAATTACTTATTTATTTTATTTGTTATTTTTCATGCACCATTTTTCATGCATTTACTGATTATTTTGAGTTATAAGACCCTGAAATTGAAAAGCATTTCAAATGAACTCTGAAAAGGTTGAAAGTTGGCATGGTATCATCATTTGACCCACATAGCATGTGCAAGAAAATAGAGAGGGTTACGGCAAAAACTGGATGCACTTCGTGTACAAAACGGACAATCTCTTTCAAAGTATCAGGGTTTCATACGGAAACTCGTTTCTTACAAAGGGATTTCATTTTTTTGAACTTATTTGAACTCCTGACTTTTTCTGTGTTCAAAATGCACCATTGAAAGCCACATCATCAATTTTAAACCCTTTCTGACTTCAT
>NC_057805.1:4333855-4365514 GCF_018294505.1 Triticum aestivum
AAGACCCTGAAATTGAAAAGCATTTCAAATGAACTCTGAAAAGGTTGAAAGTTGGCATGGTATCATCATTTGACCCACATAGCATGTGCAACAAAGTTGAGAGGGTTACGGAAAAAACTGGATGCACTTCGTGTACAAAACGGACAATCTCTTTCGAAGTATCAGGGTTTCATACGGAAACTCGTCTGTTACAAAGGGATTTAATTTTTTAAAACTTATTTGAACTCCATAGTTTTTCTGTTTTCAAAATGCACCATTAAAAGCCACATCATCAATTTTCAACCCTTTCCGACTTCATTTGTTATTTTTCATGCATTTACTGATTATTTTGAGCTATATGACCCTGAAACTGAAAAGCATTTCAAATGAACTCTGAAAAGGTTGAAAGTTGGCATGGTATCATCATTTCATCCACATAGCATGTGCAAGAAAGTAGAGAGGGTTATGGCAAAAACTGGACGCACTTCGTGTACAACACAGACAATCTCTTTCGAAGTATCAGGGTTTCATACGGAAACTCATCTGTTACAAAGGGATTTCATTTTTTTGAACTTATTTGAACTCCAGAGTTTTTCTATGTTCAAAATGCACCATTCAAAGCCACATCATCAATTTTCAACCCTTTCTGATTTCATTTGTTATTTTTCATGCATTTACTGATTATTTTGAGCTATAAGACCCTGAAATTGAAAAGCATTTCAAATAAACTCTGAAAAGGTTGAAAGTTGGCATGGTATCATCATTTGACCCATATAGCATGTGCAAGAAAGTAGAGAGGGTTACGGCAAAAACATGATGCACTTCGTGTACAAAACGAACAATCTCTTTCAAAGTATCAGGGTTTCATACGGAAACTCGTGTGTTACATAGGGATTTCAATTTTTTTAACTTATTTGAACTCTGGAGTTTTTCTGTGTTCAAAATGCACCATTCAAAGCCACATCATCAATTTTCAACCTTTCTGACTTCATTTGTTATTTTTCATGCATTTACTGATTATTTTGAGGTGTAAGACCCTGAAATTGATAAGTGACCAAATTAATAGAAGTTCATCATCACATTAAAACCAAAGTACATACATAGTTCTCATTGAACAACATATATAGCTCTCCAGAGCATCTAATTAAACCATACATTGAAATTATGTAAAACGTTTCAATGCAACAAGAAATGCGATCATAATCGCAACCAAGGTAACAATTGATCCAACTGCATAATGATACCAAGCCTCGGTATGAATGGCATATTTTCTAATCTTTCTAATCTTCAACCGCATTGCATCCATCTTGATCTTGTGATCATCGACGACATCCGCAACATGCAACTCCAATATCATCTTCTCCTCCTCATTTTTTTATTCTTTCCTTCAAGTAATTGTTTTCTTCTTCAACTAAATTTAACCTCTCGACAATAGGGTCGGTTGGAATTTCCGGTTCAACCACCTCCTAGATAAATCAAATATATGTCACGTTGGTCAGCATAATTGTCATAAACAATAAATGAACCAAATAGTTATAAAAACGTAATATATACCACATCCGAATCATAGACAGGACGAGGGCCGACGGGGGCGGATACCAAAACCATCGCACTATATAATAACAAGGAATAATAAAAGTAAGAAAATTAGACAAGTATCTATCTCAAGTAAGAATTTTTTTCTTTCAGAAAGAAGATAAGAACAAGAGGCTCACCACGGTGGTGCCAGCGACGAGATCGGCACGGGCGATCGACGGCGGTGAAGACGGGGACGGGACGTGATGGACCGCTAAACCTGGACAAATCTCAGGGAAAATGGAGCTCGGAGGTCGAGTTTCGAGAGGAGAAAGATTAACTAGTGTGGCTCAGACATTTCATCGAACACCTCATGTGCATAGGAGGTGAGCTAGAGCACCCAAATGCCCTCCCCTCGCCGGCCAGAAAAAACAGAGCACTTTGGAGTGATCTGCTGTGGCGATGGGGTATATATAGGCAGCTCATTTGTCCCGGTTTGTGGCTGAAACCGGGACTAAAGCCCAGCCATCTGTCCTGGTTCAAGCCAAGAACCGGGACCAATGGTTGTGGGCCAGGAGCGAGGCACATTGGTCCCGGTTCGTGCCTAGAACCGGGACAAATGGGTCCCCACGAACTAGGACCAATGCCCACGAGGCCCCGGCCGCCCCCCTGGGCTAACGAACCGGGACGAATGCCCCCATGGGTCCCGGTTCATGTCTGAACCGGGACTAATGGGCTTGCCCTGCCCGAACCAAAGCCCTGTTTTCTACTAGTGCATGTAATTATTATGAGAGAGGGAAATATGGTTGTAGAAATTTTCATGTCACTAAATTACCTCTCATTATGTTGAGATTGCTATTATTTCTTTCTTCTTTTTTGCATATGCTAGTTTTTGCTTGCCCGTATAATTTTTTTGCCTATAAAATGCCTATGCATAGGAAGTATGTTAGACTTAGATGCGTTTTTCACATGCTTCATGATGCTCTCTTTGTGTTTCAACTATTATCTTTCATGTGAGCATCATTGAAATCTCAAGCCTATCTTGATGCTATAAAGAAAGAGCTTGTTGGGAAACAACCCCATAATAATTATTTTCTGTTTTCTTGGGATTACAAATTATTACCTCTATAGTAATTGTGTTTTGGTGTTTTAATTAGTGTTTGAGACAAGTAAGACCTTTGGGATGATCTATGGTGATAGTTGACTTGATTTTACTGAAAAACAGAAACTTTTGCGTCCAGTAACATAATTATTTAAACTAACCAGAGCGTGATAAAATTCTGAGTTTTTACACAAGATTTATATACAAATTGCCTCTATTGTCCTAATTTGTCACAATTGTTGGAGTTACAGAAGTATAGGAAATTTCCAGATTACTACAGAGTGTTCTCATTTTGACAGATTCTGTTTTCTATGTGTTGTTTGCTTATTTTGATGAATCTATGGGTAGTATCGGGTGGTATGAACCATGGAGAAGTTGGAATACAGTAGATATAACACCAATATAAATTTAGAATGAGTTCACGACTGTACCAAAAGTGGTGATTTATTTTATTATACTAACGGATCTTATGAGTTTTCTGTTAAGTTTTGTGTTGTGAAGTTTTCAAGTTTTGGGTAAAGATTTGATGGACAACGGAATAAGGAGTGGTAAGAGCCTAAGCTTGGGGATGCCCAAGGCAACCCAAGGTAATATTGAAGGACAACCAAGCATCTAAGCTTGGGGATGCCCCAGATGGCATCCCCTCTTTCATCTTCAATCCATCGCTAAATTTACTTGAGGCTATATTTTTATTCACCACATGATATGTGTTTTGCTTGGAGCGTCTTGTATGATATGAGTCTTTGATTTTTAGTTTGACAACATAATCCTTACTGTACACACCTTTTGAGAGGGACACACATTAATCGTGAATTTATTAGAATACTCTATGTGCTTCACTTATATCTTTTGAGCTGGGCAGTTTGCTCTAGTGCTTCACTTATATCTTTTTAGAGCAGGGCGGTGGCTTTATTTTATAGAAATTGATGAACTCCCATGCTTCACTTATATTATTTTGAGAGTCTTAAACAACATGATAATTTTTTAGGTTATGAATTTAGTCCTAATATGATGGGCATCCAAGAGGGATATAATAAAAACTTTCATATAAAGAGCATTGAATATATGAGAAGTTTGATTCCTTGCTTTTGTTTTGAGATATAAAGATGGTAATATTATAGTCATGCTAGTGAGTAATTGTGTATTGGTAGAAATACTTGTGTAAAAGTTTGTGATTCCCGTAGCATGCACGTATGGTGAACCGTTATGTGATTAAGTTGGAGCATGATTTATTTTTTGGTTGTCATCCTTTGTATGGAGGTCGGGAGCGCGAGATGGTTAACTCCTACCAACCTCTCCCCTAGGAGCATGCGTGTAGTACTTTGTTTCAATGGCTAATATACTTTTGCAATAAGTATGTGAATTCTTTATGACTAATGTTGAGTCCATGGATTATACGCACTCTCACCCTTCCACCATTGCTAGCCTCTCTAGTACCGCACAACTTTCGCCGGTGCATTAAACCCACCATATACCCTTCCTCAAAACAGCCACCGTACCTACCTATTATGGAATTTCCATAGCCATTCTAAGATATATTGCCATGCAACTTCCACCATTCCGTTTATTATGACACATACCATCATTGTCATATTCCTTTGCATGATCATGTAGTTGGCATACCATTTGTGGCAAAGCCACCGTTCATATTTTTTATACATGTCACTCTTGATGATAGCACATCCCGGTACACCGCCGGAGGCATTCATATAGTCATACCTTGTTCTAGTATCGAGTTGTAATTCTTGAATTGTGAGTAAATAAAAGTGTGATGATGATCATTATTAGAGCATTGTCCCATCTGAGGAAAGGATGATGGAAGCTATGATTCCCTCACAAGTTGGGATGAGTCTCCGGACTTTAAAAAAATAAAAGAGGCCAAAGAAGCCCAAACAAAAAAAAGAGAGAAAATGAGAGAAGGGACAATGTTACTATCCTTTTTCCACACTTGTGCTTCAAAGTAGCACCATGATATTCATGATAGAGAGTCTCCTATTTTGTCACTTTCATATACTGGTGGGAATTTATGCTCATGTTCTTCACTTAGATTTGATTGAGCTTGGTAAAAGCAAATGCAACATATGAAACTAGTCCCAAACTGATAGATATTCAAGAGGGATATAAAAAAAGCTTCAATGATGATCATTGGACAAAATAAACTTGATTCTTTGTAATAGTTTTGAGATATGATGATAGTGATATGTGAGTCATGTTTGTGAGTAATTATGATTTAGGAAGAATATTGGTGTTAAGGTTTGTGATTCCCTATGCAAGCACGAAAGTCAATAGTTATGCAATGAAATTACATCCTACTTGTGGTGCATTATTCGGTGTTAGTTTTGCTTAATGCTTGTTTATGTGATTTCTTGTTTCTTGGTTGGTTGTTTCTCAATCTTTTTGCTAGCCTCCACTTGTACTAAGTAGAAATACTACTTGTGCATCCAAAATCTTTAAACCCAGTTTTGCCATATGAGTCCACCATACCTACCTATATGCGGTATTCCCGTGCCGTTATAAGCAAATTTGTATGTGCCATCTCTAATTTTCGAAATAAATTTCCTTTTTGTTTGCTTGTACCGCTCATGAAGCGGCAGGGGGTGGCCAATATTTTCTATGCTAGATGTGTTATTCTCAAGATGAGTGTTTATTCATTTGTCATTGCACGAGAGTGCAACGGTAATAGGGATGCCCAGTCCCAAAATGAAAAAGAAATTTACTTTATGTTGTCAAATAATAAATTCCTTGGAAAGTATTGGTATGGAGGGCACCCGTGGATACGGCTAGCCATGGATTGTGAAAGAATGGTCGAAAAAGGAATGAACTTTATTTTCTATTTGGGAACCGCCTATGATATACCTAGCATGGAAAGTGTTGGGAATCACTCGGTCGTTTTCGTTGACGGGAAAAGTATGCCTCCCAATTTTTTTATCTCTCAATTTAAGGTCTGAGCTCTGGCACCTCTACAAATCCCTACTTCCGTCTGTGAAGGGCCTATGTATTTACTTTATGCAATTTTTATTTTTATTTGAGTCTCCATCTTCTCTTATAAAGCACCAACTAAGGGGCACTATGATCGTACTTTAGCATTGGATGTAGTTAATATGCGAGTGTGTTTCTTGAATGGGTCGATGATTGAGCATGATGGGCTAGGGATAACTTTCTTTAGTGTTGATATTTTCTAAGACATGGTTGCTTGTTGATATGCTTGAGTATTGAAATCTTCATGTCAAAACTAGACTATTGATTTGAACCATATAAAAGTCCAAATGTCCATGCTACAAAAGAAAAGAATATGTGATGAACATGTTAGGCAACATTCCGCATCAAAAACTCTATTTTTATAATTTACCTACTCGAGGACGAGTAGGAATTTAGCTTGGGGATGCTGATACGTCTCCAATGTATCTATAATTTTTGCTTGTTCCATGCTGTTATATTATCATTCTTGGATGTTTTACAATCATTTTATAGCAACTTTATATCATTTTTTGGGACTAACCTATTGACATAGTGCCCAGTGCTAGTTGCTGCTTTTTGCTTGTTTTTTACTTCGCAGAATATCAGTACCAAACAGTGTCCAAACGCAACGACACTTTTTGGAGAATTTTCATGGACCAGAAGGAACAACTTGGACCAAAAAAGTACCAGAGGGGTGCCCCAAGGGGGCACAACCCACCTAGGCGCGCCTGGGCCCCTAGGCGTGCCTGGGCCCCTAGGCGCGCCTTGGTGGGTTGTGCCCACCTCGGTGCCCTCCTGCACCGCCTCTTCGCCCTATAAATACCCAAATATTCCAAAAACCCTAGGAGAGTCGACGAAACACATTTCCAGCTGCCGCAAGTTCCAGAAACACGAGATCCAATCTAGACACCATCACGGAGGGGTTCATCATCCTCATTAGTGCCTCTCCGATGATGCGTGAGTAGTTCATTGTAGACCTACGGGTACGTAGGAAGTAGCTATATGGCTTCTTCTCTCTTTTTGATTCTCAATAGAAATGGTCTCTTGGAGATCTATTTGATGTAACTCTTTTTGCGGTGTGTCTGTTGGGATCCGATGAACTTTGAGTTTATGATCAGATCTATATCCATGAAAGTTATTTGAGTTCTTTGATCTCTTTTATTCATGATTACTTATAGCCTCGTATTTCTTCTTCGAATCCTTGGTTTACTTAGACCAACTAGATCGTTTTTTCTTGCCATGGGAAGAGGTGCTTTGTGATGGGTTTAGTCGTGCGGTGTTCTTTCCCAGTGATAGAAGGGGAAGCAAGACATGCATATATCGTTGCTATTAAGGATAACAAGATGGGGCTATTCCTACATGAATAGATCTTGTCTACATCATGCCATCATTCTTATTGCATTACTCCGTTTCTCCATGACCTTAATATAGTAGATGCATGCTGGATAGCGGTCGATGTGTGGAGTAACAGTAGTAGATGCAGGCAGGAGTTGGTCAACTAATCTTGGATGTGATGCCTATATAATGATCATTACCTTGATATCGTCATATTTATTTGCTGTTCTATCAATTTCCCAACAGTAATTTGCTTACCCACCATATGCTATTTTCTTGAGAGAAGCCACTAGTGAAATCTACGGCTCCTGGGTCTATTCTTAATCGTATTTGCTTCGAGATCTATTTGTATTTGCTTTTATTTTCAGATATATTATACCAAAAACTCAAAAATATCTTACTGCACTTTATTGCTATTTATTTTATTTTGCGTTTTATCGACATCTATTTATCCAATCTATCACAATTTTTATCCCGTAAACTTGACAATTTTTAGCACTGTTACCCGTAGAGGGATTGACAACCCCTCCTAATCGTCGGGTTGCAAGTATTTGTTATTTGTGTGTAGGTACCGTTTACATAGTGTTGCTTGGTTCTCCTACTGGATTGATGATGTCTACTACACAACCTTCTTCTTGTAGACGTTGTTGGGCCTCCAAGTGCAGAGGTTTGTAGGACAGTAGCAAATTTCCCTCAAGTGGATGACCTAAGGTTTTTCAATCCCTAGGAGGCATAGGATGAAGATGGTCTCTATCAAACAACCCTGCAACCAAATAACAAAGAGTCTCTTGTGTCCCCAACACACCCAATACAACGGTAAATTGTATAGGTGCACTAGTTCGGCGAAGAGATGGTGATACAAGTGCAATATGGATGGTAGGTAAAGGTTTTTGTAATTTGAAAATATAAAAACACCAAGGTAACTAATGATAAAAGTGAGCACAAACGGTATTGCAATGCGTTGAAACAAGGCCTATGGTTCATACTTTCACTAGTGCAAGTTCTCTCAACAATAATAACATAATTGGATTATATAACTATCCCTCAACATGCAACAAAGAGTCACTTCAAAGCCACGAATAGCGGAGAACAAACAAAGAGATTATTGTAGGGTACGAAACCACCTCAAAGTTATCCTTTCTGATCGATCTATTCAAGAGTCCGTAGTAAAATAACACGAAGCTATTCTTTCCGTTCGATCTATCCTAGAGTTTGTACTAGAATAACACCTTAAGACACAAATCAACCAAAACCCTAATGTCACCTGGATACTCCAATGTCACCTCAAGTATCCATGGGTATGATTATACGATATGCATCACACAATCTCAGATTGATCTATTCAACCAACACAAAGAACTTCAAAGAGTGCCCGAAAGTTTCTACCGGAGAGTCAAGACGAAAACGTGTGCCAACCCCTATGCATAGATTCCCAAGGTCACGGAACCCGCAAGTTGATCACCAAAACATACATCAAGTGAATCAATAGAATACCCCATTGTCACCACGGGTATCCCACGCAAGACATACATCAAGTGTTCTCAAATCCTTAAAGACTCAATCCAATGAGATAACTTCAAAGGGAAAACTCAATCCATTACAAGAGAGTAGAGGGGGAGAAACATCATAAGATCCAACTATAATAGCAAAGCTCGCGATACATCAAGATCGTGCCAAATCAAGAACACGAGAGAGAGAGAGAGAGAGAGAGAGAGAGAGAGAGAGAGAGAGATCAAATACATAGCTACTGGTACATACCATCAGCCCCGAGGGTGAACTACTCGCTCCTCGTCATGGAGAGCGCCGGGATGATGAAGTTGGCCACCGGTGAGGGATCCCCCCTCCGGCAGGGTGCTGGAACAGGGTCCCGATTGGTTTTTGGTGGCTACAGAGGCTTGCGGCGGCGGAACTCCCGATCTAGGTTATGTTCTGGAAGTTTGGGTATATATAAGAGGTGTTGGCATTGGGAACAAGTCAGGGGGTCTCTGAGGCGGCCACGAGGTAGGGGGGTGCGCCCAGGGGGTAGGGTGCGCCCCCACCCTCATGGGTGCCTCGGGACTCTTCTGGCCCATCTCCGATACTCCGTGGGCTTCTTCTGGTCCAAAAATAATCTCCATGAAATTTCAGGTCAATTGGACTCCGTTTGGTTTTCCTTTTCTGCGATACTCAAAACAAGGAAAAAACAGAAACTGGCACTGGCCTCTAGGTTAATAGGTTAGTCCCAAAAATAATATAAAATAGCATATAAATGCGTATAAAACATGCAAGGTTGATAATATAATAGCATCGAACAATCAAAAATTATAGATACGTTGGATACGTATCAAGCATCCCCAAGCTTAATTCCTGCTCATCCTCGAGTAGGTAAATGATAAAAACAGAATTGTTGATGTGGAATGCTACCTAACATAATTATCAATGTAATCTTGTTTATTGTGGCATGAATGTTCAGATCCGAAAGATTCAAGACAAAAGTTTAATATTGACATAAAAATAATAATACTTCAAGCATACTAACCAAGCAATGTCTTCTCAAAATAACATAGCCAAAGAAAGCTCATCCCTACAAAATCATATAGTTTGGCCATGCTTCATTTTCGTCACACAAAATGCTCTCATCATGCACAACCCCGATGACAAGCCAAGCAATTGTTTCATACTTTAGTATTCTCAAACTTTTTCAACTTCCACACAATACATGAGCGTGAGCCATGGACATAGCACTATGGGTGGAATAGAATATGATGATGGAGGTTGTGTGGAGAAGACAAAAAAGGAGAATGTCTCACATTGACGCGGCTAATCAACGGGCAAGGGAGATGCTCATCAATTGATGTCAATGCAAGGAGTAGGGATTGCCATGCAACGGATGCACTAGAGCTATAAATGTATGAAAGCTCAACAAAAGAAACTAAGTGGGTGTGCATCCAACTTGCTTGCTCACGCAGACCTAGGGCATTTGAGGAAGCCCATTGTTGGAATATACAAGCCAAGTTCTATAATGAAAAATTCCCACTAGTATATGAAAGTGACAAAATAAGAGACTCTCTATCATGAAGATCATGGTGCTACTTTGAAGCACAAGTGTGGGAAAAGGATAGTAGCATTATCCCTTTTATTCTTTTCTTTTTTTCTTTTTTTATATTTGGCCTATTTTTATATTTGGCCTTTTTTTCAGGACAATGCTCTATTAATGATGATCATCACACTTCTATTTATTTACAACTCAAAGATTACAACTCGATACTAGAACAAATTATGACTCTATATGAATTCCTCCGGCGGTGTACCGGGATGGGCAATGAATCAAGAGTGACATGTATGAAAAATTATGCATGGTGGCTTTGCCACAAATACGATGTCAACTACATGATCATGCAAGGCAACATGACAATGATGAAGCGTGTCATGATAAACGGAACGGTGGAAAGTTGCATGGCAATATATCTCGGAATGGCTATGGAAATGCCATAATAGGTAGGTATGGTGGCTTTTTTGAGGAAGATATAAGGAGGTTTATGTGTGATAGAGCATATCGTATGACGGGGTTTGGATGCACCGGCGAAGTTTGCACCAACTCTCAAGGTGAGGAAGGACAATGCACGGTACCGAAGAGGCTAGAAATGATGGAAGGGTGAGAGTGCGTATAATCCATGGACTCAACATTAGTCATAAAGAACTCACATGGTTATTGCAAAAATCTACAATTCATCAAAACCAAGCACTACGCGCATGCTCCTAGGGGGATAGATTGGTAGGAAAAGACCATCGCTCGTCCCCGACCGCCACTCATAAGGAAAGCAATCAAAGAACACCTCATGCTTCAAATTTGTCACACAACGGTTACCATACGTGCATGCTACGGGACTTGCAAACCTTAACACAAGTATTTCTCAAATTCACAATTACTCAACTAACACGAATCTAATATCAACATCTTCATATCTCAAAACAATCATCAAGTATCAAACTTCTCATAGTATTCAATGCACTCTATATGAAAGTTTTTATTATATCCCTCTTGGATGCCCATCATATTAGGACTAAATTCACAACCAAAGCAAATTACCATGATTTTCTAAAGACTCTCAAAATAATATAAGTGAAGCATGAGATTTCATCTATTTCTTCAAAATAAAACTACCGTCGTGCTCTAAAAGATATAAGTCAAGCACTAGAGCAAACGACAAACTACTCCGAAAGATATAAGTGAAGATCAATGAGTAGTCGAATAATTATGCAACTATGCTAAGACTTTCTAACATTTAAGAATTTCAGATCTTGGTATTTTATTCAAACAGCAAGCAAAACAAAAGAAAATAAAATGATGCTCCAAGCAAAACACATATCATGTGGTGAATAAAAATATAGCTCCAAGTAAAGTTACCGATGAACGAAAACGAAAGAGGGGATGCCTTCTGGGGCATCCCCAAGCTTAGGCTCTTGTTTGTCCTTGAATATTACCTTGGGGTGCCTTGGGCATCCCCAAGCTTAGGCTCTTTCCACTCCTTATTCCATAGTCCATCGAATCTTTACCCAAAACTTGAAAACTTCACAACACAAAACTTAACAGAAAACTCGTAAGCTCCGTTAGTATAAGAAAATAAATCACCACTTAGGTGCTGTTGTGAACTCATTCTAAATTCATATTGGTGTAATATCTACTGTATTCCAACTTCTCTATGGTTCATACCCTCCGATACTACTCATAGATTCATCAAAATAAGCAAACAACACATAGAAAACAGAATCTGTCAAAAACAGAACAGTCTGTAGTAGTCTGTATCATTCGAATACTTCTGTAACTCCAAACATTCTGAAATAAATTGGTGGACCTGAGGAATTTGTCTATTAATCTTATGCAAAAAGAATCAACCTAAAATCACTCTCCAGTAAAAACTGGCAGCTAATCTCGTCAGCGCAAAGTTTCTGTTTTGCAGCAAGATCGCATTAACTTTCACCCAAGTCTTCCCAAAGGTTCTACTTGGCACAAACACTAATTAAAACATAAAACCACATCTAAACAGAAGCTAGATGAATTATTTATTACTAAACTGGAGCAAAAAGTAAAGAACAAAAATAAAATTGGGTTGCCCCCCAACAAGCGCTAACGTTTACCGCCCCTAGCTAGGTATGATGATTTCAATGATGCTCACATAAAAGATAAGAAATGAAACGTAAAGAGAGCATCATGAAGCATATGACTAGCACATTTAAGTCTAAACCACTTCCTGTGCATAGGGATTTTGTGAGCAAGCAACTTATGGGAACAATAATCAAGTAGCATAGGAAAGCAAAACAAGCATAGCTTCAAAATTTTAAGCACATAGAGAGGAAACTTGATATTATTGCAATTCCTACAAGCATATATTCCTCCCTCGTAATAATTTTCAGTAGCATCATGAATTAATTCAACAATATAACCATCACATAAAGCATTCTTTTCATGATCCCCAAGCATATAAATTTTATTACTCTCCACATAAGCGAATTTCTTCTCATGAATAATAGTGGGAGCAAACTCAACAAAATAATTATCATGTGAGGCATAATCCAATTGAAAACTAAAATCATGATGACAAGTTTCATGGTTATCATTATTCTTAATAGCATACAAGTCATCACAATAGTCATCATAGATAGCAACTTTGTTCTCATAATCAATTGGAACCTCTTCCGAAATAGTGGATTCATCACTAAATAAAGTCATGACCTCTCCAAATCCACTTTCATAATTATCACAATAATATTCAACATACTCCAAAATAGTGGGATCATTAGTTCCTAAAGTTGACACTCTTCCAAACCCACTTTCATCAATATAATCATCACAAATAGGAGGCATGCTTTCATCATAATAAATTTTCTCATCAAAACTTGGGGGACAAAACATATCATCTTCATCAAACATAGCATCCCCAAGCTTGTGGCTTTGCATATCATTAGCATCATGGATATTCATAGAATTCATACTAACAACATTGCAATCATGCTCATCATTCACATATTTTATGCCAAGCATTCTATGTAATTCTTCTTCTAGTACTTGAGCACAATTTTCCTTCCCATCATTTTCACGAAAGACATTAAAAAGATGAAGCATATGAGGTAACCTCAATTCCATTTTTTGTACTTTTCTTCTATAAACTAAACTAGTGATAAAACAAGAAACAAAAAGATTCGATTGCAAGATCTAAAGATATACCTTCAAGCACTCACCTCCCCGGCAACGGCGCCAGAAACTGCTTGATGTCTACTACACAACCTTCTTCTTGTAGATGTTGTTGGGCCTCCAAGTGCAGAGGTTTGTAGGACAGTAGCAAATTTCCCTCAAGTGGATGACCTAAGGTTTATCAATCCGTGGGAGGCGTAGGATGAAGATGGTCTCTCTCAAACAACCCTGCAACCAAATAACAAAGAGTCTCTTGTGTCCCCAACACACCCAATACAATGGTAAATTGTATAGGTGCACTAGTTCGGCGAAGAGATGGTGATACAAGTGCAATATGGATGGTAGGTAAAGGTTTTTGTAATCTGAAAATATAAAAACAGCAAGGTAACTAATGATAAAAGTGAGCACAAACGGTATTGCAATGCGTTGAAACAAGGCCTAGGGTTCATACTTTCACTAGTGCAAGTTCTCTCAACAATAATAACATAATTGGATCATATAAATATCCCTCAACATGCAACAAAGAGTCACTCCAAAGTCACTAATAGCAGAGAACAAACGAAGAGATTATTGTAGGGTACAAAACCACCTCAAAGTTATCCTTTCTGATCGATCTATTCAAGAGTCCGTAGTAAAATAACACGAAGCTATTCTTTCCGTTCGATCTATCCTAGAGTTCGTACTAGAATAACACCTTAAGACACAAATCAACCAAAACCCTAATGTCACCTAGATACTCCAATGTCGCCTCAAGTATCTGTGGGTATGATTATACGATATGCATCACACAATCTCAGATTCATCTATTCAACCAACACAAAGAACTTCAAAGAGTGCCCGAAAGTTTCTACCAGAGAGTCAAGACGAAAACGTGTGCCAACCCCTATGCATAGATTGCCAAGGTCACGGAACCTGCAAGTTGATCACCAAAACATACATCAAGTGAATCAATAGAATACCCCAATGTCACCACAGGTATCCCACGCAAGACATACATCAAGTGTTCTCAAATCCTTAAAGGCTCAATTCAATGAGATAACTTCAAAGGGAAAACTCAATCCATCACAAGAGAGTAGAGGGGGAGAAACATCATAAGATCCAACTATAATAGCAAAGCTCGCCATACATCAACATCGTGCCAAATCAAGAACACGAGAGAGAGAGAGAGAGATCAAACACATAGCTACTGGTACATACCCTCAGCCCCAAGGGTGAACTACTCCCTCCTCGTCATGGAGAGCACCGGGATGATGAAGATGGCCAGCGGTGAGGGATCCCCCCTCCGGCAGGGTGCCAGAACAGGGTCCCGATTGGTTTTTGGTGGCTACAGAGGCTTGCGGCGGCGGAACTCCCGATCTAGGTTATGTTCTGGAAGTTTGGGTATATATAAGAGGTGTTGGTGTCGGGAACAAGTCAGGGGGGTTTCCGAGGCGGCCACGAGATAGGGGGCACGCCCAGGGGGGTAGGGCGCGCACCCCACCCTCGTGGGTGCCTCGGGACTCTTCCGGCCCATCTCGGATACTCCGTGGGCTTCTTCTGGTCCAAAAATAATCTCCGTCAAATTTCAGGTCAATTGGACTCCATTTGGTTTTCCTTGTCTGCGATACTCAAAAACAAGGAAAAACTGAAACTGGCACTGGGCTCTAGGTTAATAGGTTAGTCCCAAAAATCATATAAAATAGCATATAAATGCATATAAAATATCCAAGGTTGATAATATAATAGCATGGAACAATAAAAAATTATAGATTATCAATTGATACCTTGGTTTCATAACTGAGGGAAATACCTACCGTAGCTGTGCCGCATCATCCCTTCCTCTTTGGGGATATACCGACGTAGTTCAACCGACATCAACCTATAGGTCTATGATGAACTACTCAGGCATCATGGGAGAGGCACCAATGAGGACGATGGACCCCTCTGTGACGGTGTCTAGATTGGATCTCGTGGTTCCGGAACTCGCGGCAGTGGAATTGTGTTTCGTCGACTCGCCTAGGGTGTCTAGAATATTTGGGTATTTATAGGGCGAAGAGGCGGTGCGGGAGGCCACTGAGGTGGGCACATCCTACCAGGGCGCGCCTGGGCTCCTGGGCACACCCTGGGGGGTTGTGCTCCCCTCAGGCCTCCCTTTGGTACTTCTTTGGCACATCTAGTGTCTTCTGATCCAAAAAAATTCTCCAAAAAGTTTTGCTGCATTTGGTACTGATATTCTGTGAAGTAAAAAACAAGAAAAAACAGTAACTGGCACTGGGCACTGTGTCAATAGGTTAGTCCCAAAAAATAATATAAAGTTGCTATAAAATGATTGTAAAACATCCAATAATGATAATATAATAGCATGGAACAAGCAGAAGTTATAGATACATTGGAGACTTATCACCCAGCACCTCGGTGGCGGGTTCAGAGGATGTATCGCCCCCGCATCCCGCCCAAGGGCGGGCTACCGCTGGATGGGCCGAGGAGGTGGAGGTAGCCTTAGCGGGATCCTCCATCATAGAATAGCACCACGCCCTGATCGGAACGACACTGCATGGCATCCGATCCATACAGGACGGAATGCACGAGGTCTTCAAGGGCCTCGTCAAGAGCTTTGAGGTATGCTTCTTTATATTTGCATTAAGAATCACCTGCATAAGAATTGGTCATGAAAACAGGCTTTTGTGCGAAGAATTTTTGCTTATATCATAGCATAGCACTTGTAAGAGCATAGCCGACTAGTAGGCCCCGAGCCCAAAGCTAGTTTTAAAAACCGGCTTTGGGGTCGAAGCATATGATCATAAGACGTTGATCAAGTAGCCCCCAAGACTTTGGCTGACCTTCAAAAAGGACTGGCCATGGGATTGAAGTCGGAAATGGCGACTAAGGCGTAAGTGTGTGTTTGCAGCTATCGAACTCGGCTCCGAACTTTGCCTCTAAGGAGATAGCAGAGATGAACCGAAAGCTCAAGAGGTATGAGGAGGACCACGATCTGATGCAAAAGCAGATCGAGTGATCCAAAGGTAAGCTCAAGAAGTTGGAAGGTTATCCAATTTACTTTGAAATGTGCTCAAATTTTTAATGATGATGCCGATCTAATTTTCATGACAGTGGCTACGACGAAGCTTGAGGCGCTCAAGGCCAAGCTGACGAAAGCTCGGCAGGAGGCCGAGCAGCAGAAGGCTGCGGCCACCAAGGCCGAGAAGGATCTAGCCGCCGAAAAGGTGGCTAGGGCAAGGACCAGGCACGGGTCCTGGAAGTAGAGGAGACCCTGAAAGGGCGTCTACCAAGAGCGCGACACACTTTAGAACAAGGAGAAAGGGGCGAGCTCTCAGCTCGAGAAGCTACGCCTGGCGTACCCCGAGGTCCAGACCCAAGCCTGGGCAGACCGCAAAATGCTCCAGCACGTGAGGCAGATCACTGCTAGGAAGTAATTTTTTTACTTTAGTTTGTTCTTGGCCGCAAGGGGTTCGTCGAGCTCACCCAGCTGTGGCGATCCGCAGAGGCTTTCGTGCATCTCCGGAGGAGCGCGTCAGATGCCAGCCGCTACTTCAGCATGCGGGAGGGCTATGCAGCGGAGAAGGCGTTCTGGCAACAGTTCCAGGCGCCATCGCACCCGGAGCTTCTGAATCATCAGATGAAGCAGCTAATGGAGCTCCTCTGCATGGTGAAGCCGGCGCTTCAAGACCTTTGCATCAACCTTTGGCCCATGGAGGCGTTGCCGACTAGCTGCTTTGGACTCCTTGCCCGGCTGCAAGAGGCCGGCCCCCAAGTGGCGCGCTAGAAGCGTTCCGCGTGCTTGGAAGGTGCCCAGTGGGTGTACGCCCGTGTGAAGATGCACTATCCATGCGTCGAAGCGACGGTCGTGGCTGCAGGGCCCCCCGAAGGGAAGAAACGAACTGCAGAGGAGTTCCTTGCCGAGGTGGTGGAAGGAGCCCAGTCACTGAGGCTGAGTGTCCTAAGGATACTATGTATTTTTACGTAGTACTTTGGACTGCCCAAATGTAGTGGAATGTAAAAGACATCCTTTTGTTTGAAATGAATGTGGCTTCATATTCTGACATATGATTGTGTGCTTTAGTTTTTGACTCTTGTGTGTCCGTGTTAAACTGAAAGTGACCAGTCGTCGGCTTCAACCCCTTTGCACAGTATAAGGAGGGTGTTTCATAGGAAATCATGACCCTTAACCGATGTCTCAGAACCCGAAGGCGGTTCATGCACATGGAAACGAGGCAATCAGACTATAGTCGTTTTATAAATTTCACCTTGTCGGAGGAGCTTGACGGTGAGGGCTGATGACGAGCCCTTATATTCGCAGTGGTTGGCTGTGTATCCGGGATTGATGCCACTAACCACTTTGGCTGATTTGATAAAAAGCTCTTCGTTTAACATGGATGATCTCAAACGATACATTGCTTGACACTGTCATTGGACGCCCGACCAGTTTACGCTTACCAAGACAGTCAGTTTCAGCTTTCTCATTCGAGCTGGCAGTGCAAACACAATGGTTCTCCCTTTACACCCTTAGCCGAATGGATCAGAAACGTAAGGGGTAAGCATAGGAGCCGGGCAACCCAACTATTGACCAAAATTGAGGTTCAAAACAGATTCATATAACGCAACATCTAAAACGCCGAATAGATACTTCATACTTATAGTTGAGGCAAGAGATTAGAAGCGAAGCCCTTGGTGATGTAAAAGACAATTGTATCGTGAAAGTATACTTTTGGCTCAAAGGCAGTAGATATAAGGAAATGCATAATGACCTTAAGCGGTGCACTTTCTTTATTTCATGTGGTCAAGCCGTACATGCCGAGTTTTGACAAAAGGAACTTGTAAAAGATACAATGTAAAAAAGGAAAGGAGTAAAAACAGGGGAGACATATTGCCGGGTCGGTTAGCCCGTGTCCTTTCCTGGCGCACGTCTGCGTCTCCTGTTGTTGACCAGCTAGTCTTCGTTGATAACGAAGTTGGTATGGGCTGTCTGTGACCTCGGCTGTTCGTTTGCTTGATGCTTTCGTCGATCGAGTCCTTTAAAAAGGTGTGCAGCTGCCGCTTGGATGGTTTAAGGTATGTGGACATGCCACTCCAATTTGGGCCTTTTACAGTGCTCTGCGGGTATGCAATTCCGAAGTGCGTCGAGCGTCAAACGACCTATCATTTGCTTCGGCTCCTCGGGCACCCATGGATTTTTTAGTGCAAAGTTATGCACCCTACGGACGTAAGGGGACGCGAAAGAGGAGCCCGTGCCCCTATCTGGGGTGGGTGGATGCCGGACCGAGGTCGGTCTGTGCAGCTTGTGTGCGCTTTGATGAGCTAGGCATATGTCTAGTTGCACGAACTGCCTCCTTGATTGCCTATACCTCGGCTACGAAAGCCACAGTCTGCTCCTTTATTCGGAGGGAACGTTCGGTGTTAGTATTTACTGTAATAACACCATTTGGTCCTGGCATTTTTAGCTTTAAGTATGCATAATGCGGGACTACGTTAAGGCGTGAAAATGCGGTGCGCCCTAGCAGCACGTGGTATCCGCTCCAAAAGGGGACGATAACGAAGATTAACTCTTCGCTTCGGAAGTTCTCAGGTGACCCGAAGACTACGTCCAGTGTCACTGTTCCCATGCAGCGAGCTTCGACACCTGCTTTGACACCCTTAAAGGTCTAAGGCCGATCGTCGGCTCTAAGGCCGATCTTGTCACAAACCAGGTCTGACCGTCCGAGATCGATAAGCTCTATATGCTATCAACCATCTTGTTTAGGTGAGATAATTCCTTGGGGTTCATGCCGTGGATATAAGGCGGGCCAACTTGAAGTACAATTGGCAAGTCGCTTGACGCGTTCTTAGCCTCATGAGGGGCTGGGGTTGATTCCGGATCTGGTACCAGAATCGGTTCTGAACGCAATGTAGTATCGGAAGCCGGGCCCGGACCAACGTCGGGGCTTGATGCCGTGACGTGGTCGCCCGAGGCGGGGTGATTGATTCCTCCGCGCGGTTTTGTGGTTCCAGGGGGACTAGTCTGACGTCCTTTAGGGAGATTGGTTCTGGGGTCGAGCCCTCGATCCGGCCTGGCGTCTAGCCTGAAAGGACGAGCTCGCCGCGGGAATCCGTGGTGTACTCCAAGCCTCTGAAAGTCACGACCTGATCCGGGGTGTAATTCTCGATGGGAGCCAGATGGCCCGCAGAGTCGGCACAAAGGACCATGCTGCCGAATACGAAAAGTTGGCCGGGGATAAAGAAGATGTCCCCGTAGCCGGTGCCGCAGTTAATCTGTAGATGAGCCATTGATCCTTTAATTGATCTCACAGGGGAACTCTCATGAAAGCACCAATGTTGATTGTAAAACCGGCAGACCTCAGGGTAGGGGGTCCCGAGCTGTGGATCTCGGATCGGTTGTAACAAGGACGAAGGAGATAGTATCTACCCAGGTTCGGGCCCTCTCAAAGAGGTAATACCCTACATCCTGCTTCGATTATATTGATGACGATGTATCGAATACAAGCTTGATTTACCTCAAGATCATAAGGAAAGATCTAACCCTAGATCTAGGTGAATGTAATTGTGATTGGATCCCCTCTATAGGTAAAACCCTCTGGCTTATATACATGCTAGGTAGGGCATCTAGGGTTATATGGTCGGTATCCAGGGGCGCGCATGGAGGCGGTAGGAGATGTCCTGGAGTATATGCCAAGTCCTCGGTAGATGCAGTCTTGATCAAGTCCAGGCGTGTAGCTTCTGGAGTCCACCCGAATGAAAATGAGGGCATTCAGGCCCAGCCGAGGACTATGGGCCGACTAGGTTGGCACCCCCTAGTCCAGGACAATGTAAATAGGTTTCTTATAGGCCTTTTTCGATAGTGTTGTCTGCCACGGACTCCGTCACCTACACTGAGCATGCTCATCTCAAGATCTTCACTACCATAAGAATCTTTTCATTACATATTATTGTTAGCGCTCCATAGGATATCAAAGGTCCATGAACTCCATTCACAAATCCAGTTTAACATTCTAGTTTGTGCCTGACCACACTTAGTCTAGTGATCAATCAACATAGCACTATATTGGATGGTTAGGAGAACAGTGGTATCCCGAGACCATCGGGATTCAACTCCTAAACTTGACGCTGGTGCTCACATTTTCCTGGATTTGTTCTACACCTTCCGGTGAAGTGCGTTTAGTGGGAGGACACGTTCCTATCAACTACAAAAGTGTCTGTGGTGACATCAATCTCAAGATGTTGTGTCGGCTTAGTCTCTCAGAGGTGCTCATAGGGATAGGGTGTGTGTGCAAGCGTTCATAGGGGTGAGTGTATGTTCATATGTATGAGCGTCTGCGTTTGTACTATGTGAAAAAAGGAACATCTATACAAAATTTGTGCCAGACTTGTATTTATATCTGCAACCCTATAAGAAAACACAAGGTAGTGTATAAAAACTAGTAATATAAAATATCAATTTTTTTGGGCACATTGGCAAATGATGTAAATGTACCGCAAGAAAACCATGTCATTTTCAGTTCAAGAATTTTGACAATACAAATACTTGCTTGGAACTAATGGTACGACAGAGCGAGTCAACCAATGCTTGGAACTCAACATTCGTTGCTTTGTTCACAATTATCCGAAGAAATGGGCTGATTGACTCGCCTTAGCCGAATTCAGGTACAACATCTCATACCACTCCGTCCTCAAGTCTACACCATTTGAAGCCATCTACGGGCACAACCTCTCTTCTTTCGACTTAACAACGTCCTTAACGAGGCGGTGACTGATCTAGGGGCTTGGACCAGGGAGCTGGTTACAATGGTTGCTCTCCTGCCACAATATTTGAACCAAGCTCGACAATACATGAAGGACAAGGCTGTCGTCACTCAGATAGAGTATTTATTGTTCAAGATTGGGTTTAGTTGAAGTTGCAGTTGTATGCCCAGTTATCCGTCACGACACGCACTAACCACAAATTATCTTTTCACAATTTTGGTCCCTTTCAGGTATTGTAGTGCATGGGTGTGATGGCATATAAAATGGGCTTGCCTGAGCAAGCTCGTATCCACCCCATCAAACATGTCTCTGCTACTGGAAGCTGTTATGCCGCCATCCACTACCGTGCAGCTGGAGCTGCCGACTCTCGACGTTGTCCACCTTCAGTTCCAAGCATCAGCAGCCATCCCTGATCGACACATGGTGGAGAGGGGTCATCAGTAAATTGAGCAAGTCCTCATCCGTTGTCCCAGCTTTTTCGCATCACCGGCGTCCTTGGAAGACGTGATTCCTCTAAAGGCATGGTACCCTCAAGCATTGGCTTGGGTTCAAGTCAAATCTAAAGGGGGGATGTCACATCAACTATTGCATCATGCATTTCAAGAGAAATCCAAGACTAGCCCACTCGACCCAAGCAACAAACAAGTTTACAGGAGACAATTGGGCCCGACATAAGCACCATTCTCGTGTAAGTGTAGGCTTCGAAGAACTAGGCTATTGGCTGGCCGCCGTTGAGCTTGTTTTTCTCGAAAAAGGGGATTACCTCGGCCTCTGCATCACAAGGCACTGAGCTTGTACTATCCCCTCCCATCCGCTGGCTCTAATTTCCTTGATAACTAATTCATGCTGCTACCTAAACTAGTTGATTGCTGATGATGCTCCGTAAGCCACCACTAAACATGTTCATTGGATTCTTTTTCTCCACCCTCCCTATTGCTCCCGCGAGCGATGGGGAGGAAACCCTAGCCGCCGGCCCTCCCTCCCCTCCTCTCGCCCCTCCGTCACCACCGCCGCCAGTAGGCGCTGAGGGCCAAAGCCCGGTCGGCGCCGATGGTAGCAGGACCTCCCCTCCCTCTCGCCCGTGGGCGGCCAACGTAGGATGCATGTTTTGGGTGGCGGTGCCGAGCTCATGCAGGGTTCCACCATGGGCATTCCCGGTGGCAGGCGCATGTGGTGGTGTCATGACGGCGGCATGGTGGCATCCGTTCGGTAGGCGGCTGCGTGATTCGCACAGATCTGGTGCCCGGCGAGGCTGCGGTGGAGCTAGGTCGCCGGGAGTTCGCTGGTAGCCGTGGTGGTTGGGTCTGGTCGACCCGACGGCCGTGTGGTGCTGTCCTCTATGTCACTCGGGGCACTTACATTGGGGCGGCCCTAGCTTGGCGGCGACGAAGCTGTGACAGTGCAGGGGGTCTGGCGGCTAGCATTTTGGATCTGTTGGGATTTCGGGTTAGGGGTGGCGGGCATCAGGGCCTGCCCTTAGCCGAATCTAGATGGCCAGAATTGGCTTGTGGAGGCGCATTGCCATGTCTACACGGCGTCTACCAATGCGGCACTGGTAGTGTGGGCTGTTCGCCCATAGCCGTCGGGATCCCCTTTCCCAGGATCCTTCACTGGTGTGGGGTTGGATCCAGTTGGGATGCGGGTTGGTTTGCTAGCAGCGCCGGCGATCTTCCTAGAGACCAGGGATCAATCCTTGCTTCTCCCCTTTTCCTACTCTTTTTAAAATTGTTCGCACGCGAATGTGCCGGCCCAATTACTGTAGAACCTTCAGTGAGACTTCCTACCATCTCACTTAATGCAAGATATAGTCGCCGAGTTCAATTGACATCTCTCGTGATTTAGAGCATCTCTAGCAGACACCCTATCCCACCGCCCGCCCATATATTTTCGGGCTGGAACAGAAGCGGTATATTTGCACCAGCCAGTAAAAAATATACGTGCGACCCTCAAACTGCCGCTCCCGCCGCTATATGTGTGGGGAGGGAGGCATTTTAGGGTTCCCGTGTCGGATAGGTCCGCCCCCCCCTCCACCGCAGTCCACTTCCCCTTCGCCATCTTCTTTTCTTAGCTCCGGCGAGCGCATATCCAGACCGTTTTTCCCTCTCAAGCGTGGATCTTGTCGGGAGAAGGTCGCGAATGGAGGGCCGCCGCCGCCGCGCAAACTCGGCCGGCACGACGCGGAGGCTAGCAGCTCCAGCCGGCCGGCCGTCGAGCTGGGCGCTCGGTGCAGGCACGAAACCATAGCGCCCTCTCCCGCAGCAGCGGCAACTGCGTGTGGCAGCACTTCAATGAGCTCGGAGCCACTCTGGACGGCGACGAAGAAGCTCCACGAGGCGGAGATCGCGCACCATGCTGCGAAGGAGGCGCTGGTGGCTGGCAAAGAGGGCACCGCCGAACGCTTCGAGGCGGCGAAGGTGGACCACGAGCTCGCCTACATCCTCTACCGCTCGACATGCGAGTTCATTCTCGACGTGAAGCCGTGGGCTGTCGCTGTTCCTCAGTCGATTAAATTTTTAATTTTAGTTTGTCCGTGTGTGTGATGAACTCCGGCGAGGTCTGGACTATCTATATAGCAGATATAGCAGGAACATGTTTTAAATTTAAGTTTTAAAATTTAAGGTACTATTTATGTTATCGATTCTGCGCCGGAGATGAACTGCCCGCAAAATTGTCTTAGGGCGCAACGTAAAACGATTTTGCGGATAGAAAATTTAACAGACTTTGCGGTATCTGTTCTGCTAGAGATGCTCTTATAGTGCGGTATTGTGAGCCAGGCCAAGCCCCTCACCCATAGCCCAAGTTCGGCAAGGCTACTGACATAATCTTAAACCCAACAAAACCCACGCAGAAAGCATTTTTGTGCTTAAAAGAAAAGAAAAAACACACAGGGGCCACGCACGACAACCAGACAGTTCACACACAGAAAAGTACAACAGGAGTATCGCAGACGAACGACGGAACCATCCAAAGAACACGCCCTACACTCCATCTCCACACCATCTGGCTGCAGCTGTCGTCCTCAACCAGTAGCTGCATTCATGCACTGCACGCATGCATGCCGTCTCCAAGGCTCCAAGCTCGATCGTTAATGGCCAAGCAAGTAGAGGTAACGTAGCACTCGCCGCCAAACGCTTCTGCGGGAGAGTCTCGTGCGTCCGGCCACATAAAGGTTTCCTTCCCCTGGCTACTCCTTCACCACCACTACATCTTCGGATCCCTTCAGCAGGTGCTCCGCCACCAGATCCACTCCAGCACTTCCTCAACAATGGCAGCTGCCGCGCTCAGAGCACGGCTGAACAACCTCGTCACATCCATGTTCGCCACGGTGAGTCCATCCCCTCGTCGTCCCATGTACACCTCGGCCGTGTGGTTGTTCCGGCGGCTGGCTGACTAGTCTATCTTTGCCTTCTCGTCATGTGATGTGATTCATCTAGGGCATGCTGGACGAGAATTTCCACCAACTGCAGTCCATGGAGGAGGATGGCACCGCAGCCCGGGGCTACGTCGCCGACATGATCAACCTCTTCATCAAGGACACCAAGAGGATCCTCAACGACATCGCCGGCCTGCTGTCCGCCCCCAATCCCTCCTCTCTTCCTCCGCTTCTGTTATCTCGGCTGGCTCGGCTACTCATCCATCTTGTCTTCTCTGCTTTGCGATTCACAGGAGCCAACCCGTGGTGGACTACGACATGGTGGACGTCCTCGTGCGTCAGCTCAAGGGGTCCAGCTACAGGTATAATGATGATAAACCCTTTCTTTCCCTGCTCAGTTTTAACTGTATATATGATTGTTTCTGTGTTGCATCCATATCGTGTGATTCAGACGTGTTTGTCATGGGCATGCCGTTCGTGGTGTCTACATTGTCGTGTAGCCATAAGTAGAATTGCCGAATTTAACTGTGCTTCTTTTAACGGATGTACCGTTATCCATGCCAATGGAAAAGTTATGGCTTGCCGATCGATGAATACTTTGTCGCATTGTAAAGATTCCTGGTATTAATCATTTGCTATATATTATGCGTAACGCCAATGGTAGTTTTTCTGGTTTCTTCAGGATTCTCCTCAGGTGTGTCGGCGCGGCGTCATTTGTGGTTGTCGTATACACTCAGTATAACAGCTGAGTTTAGTTGTGTCGTTACACGCGAATTTATCGTTGTTCCTGCCATGGCAATGTTATAGCTCTGCAAGGAACAATTTGTCATCTTGCGGACATTTCTAGTAGTCATGAATCTATTATTTACCTAATGGAATATTCTAGGCCGGCAATAAAAAATTGGGATTCTGCAAACGTTCTGTATCAATGATTTGCTATATTCTACGTAACACCAATGGTCATTTTTCTGGTTTGTCCAGTCGCTACTAGAAAAACCGAGTACTGTATCGATGTTGTTTCTATTCCGATGTGTTGACACGGGGTGTGTATGTCATGGGCATGTGGCTCGTGTCGATCGCGCTGTCATATATCAATAATTAGAAGAGCCCAATTTACTTGTGTTATGTATAATGGAATTGTCGATATTCGTGCCAACGTGATGGCACGGCAAGTGACACTTTGCCGTATTGTAAAAATCTCTAGTACTACTGATCTACTACCACATTTAGCTAATGCTATTTATTTTTTGGGTTTATCAAACAATATATTGTGTCGACAACCGTGATTATTATCGCTAGTATGGTTATGCGGATCAACATGGCACAATAGCGTTTTCTCTAGCATTTAATAAGCTTGAAAATTCCCTGGTGTCCTGATCTTCCTCTTCTTTGTATGTATCAGTGTTGGTGCTAAGAAAGTGAACCTGTCCTGCATGCAATTCCGTCGGTTCAATGAGCCAAGAAGGAAAGAAAGGTCAGTACTTAGTACCTTATTATATATGTTGCAGAACCATTATTATCCACACTCTGTATTGTTTACATTATTGCAAACCTGAAGACTGATTTCCTTTTTTGATGGCATTATATTTAGCTCATAGCGCAAACCTGCTCGTTCACTTCATTTGCAGCCATGTGATGGTATTACTCGGTTCATTATCTAAATATGCCTCTTTGATTATTCTACTGTAACTTGTTAGTTCTACATTTATGTTTATAGCATGACTAAATCTGAGATGGCTAGAGTTTTTTTTTTTCCAAGCAGAGGGTTATGATTTCCGAACCACTGTTAGTTCAGTTCACGTGATTACTCTGTCCAGAATTTGACTGCGTGGTATGATGCATTATTCCAGGTGCCTCATGGCGTTGGCTCTTGCTTGGAGTGAGTTCTGTGATGTGCGAAGCAAGTTCGAGGCTATGATGCAGGTAGCCCCTTATGTGCGTATGTTTGCTTTGACTTCCAACTTCTTACTAGTATCATATTCTAAAGATCGGACATGGATCCTTTAAGATAAAAAAGAAAGAACTTGATCTGGTTCTTGTTGCTGTTGATATTTATCTAGATATACTGTTTGATTTCTGAGGTATCTAGAATGTTTCTGTCTTAATTTTTGTCATCACGATTCAGTAGCTATATGAGGTAGTTCGGAGCAGTATAATTTCTTTGTTTCTCAGCGTAAATTAAACTTAGCCAATTACTGGAATATGGTATAAACCACCTTGTAACATGGATGATTTGTGAAACCTTGTGACTTGGCCACCAATATGCACCTTAGACATGTCGTAATAATTAATTCTTTCTTCTTTTGATGAAGCTGGAGGAGCAGATCGCAACCTATGGTCCTAAGTAGTAGCTATGGAAGGAAAAAGAGCATAGCTACAAGTGATCCCTCCCATGATGGGGTGTATGTTTCTCTCCAATGTAGACAATGTTCAATAGGTGTCTGGCTTTGGAGGGCGATTATGAAATAACGTGAGGAATCTTGCGTAGGAACACCATTTTCGCAAGTCTTCAAACAAAACATGTTGTCATGTGTCAATGTCTCTGTCAACTCTATACCTGGTTGTGTCCGCTGGGCTGCCGCTCCATACAATATTTAAACTCTCTACCTGGTTTTTTTTTACTGGTGAATTGGTTTTGTTATATGTTGTAGGCTGTCCCGTCTTTTGGAATGCCGACGTCTTTCCTTGAACAAGGGGAAAGGTTTCTTGGTTATCAAAAACTACACTAAAGGGAGTGCATGGCTTGATCTTTAAATTATTTTGTTCGTTGGTACATTGTGAGTGTCGCTTGCTGACCTCCACCACCTGTGGAGAATAAACTAGCTCTGCGGGCGAACAAGACTCTACTAGGAGGAGGAGGTAAGGTTGAAGGACGATGTGTGAAATGGTGTCTGGTAGAACATCAAGAGGGCCACGAATCAAGTGATCTAGTGGCTGGAGCGGCGGGGTGGCGTGAGGCGCCGGAGACACTGAGTGTCTTCAAGGCCTTTATTGGTAGTGTTGTCCGCCAGGGACTCGGTCACCTGCACCGAGCATGCCGGCCACAAAACCGTTAATACCATATATGCCATCTACGCGATCAAGTGGAGAGCACCAGTGCTCATGCCCTCTATGGCTTCCGCGGCTAGATCACCAAATTCATGACCCCCTCGATGTTCTACAATGACAACATTTGACACACCCTTCACCCTTCTCTCCCCCTCCCAGAAATATCATGTCCTCTCCTCCGCCCGCAGAGTTGGTACATTCTTCAGTGATTTTTTTTGAGAAGGAGGACATCACACGGCCTCTGCATCAGAATGATGCATGCAGCCATCTTATTAAACAGTGCCAAAACAAAACAAAGCCTGCAATTCAGTACATCTCACGGAAGGAGCATAAATTAAATTAAAATAAAATAAGGCCACAAACGGCGAAAAATAGAACAAGATGATAAACACTTATCCTATTACTGGACCGCCATCCAAACCGGTTGTAAATTTCCCGTGCTACCGTCTTCCACCGGTTGCACCCAGTAACCAAAAGCTCCCTGTAATCCATATGAGTGAGTAACAACCACGTACGGATCCAAGCAGTAGCTCTGTAAAACCTGCAAAAAGTTTATATTTTTTTCTGTTAGAGATCATATCATTTCTGCAGTTCCATATAGCCTAAAATAATGCGTATATTCCTATCCGAATATGTTCCGCAGTAATTGGCTCCACTCTAGTTAGCCATGTCCCAAAAAACATGTCAATGCTAATTGGAGGGTTAATATTAAAGGCTATAAGAATCGTGCGTCAAAGAAGCTTGGCGAGAGGGCAGTCGATAAAGAGGTGTTGTATTGTTTCATCCTGGTCACAAAAACAGCAACGATAACTACCCACCCACCTACGCTTTACCAGATTATCATTGGTTAGAATCACTTCCTTGTGGACAAACCACATGAAGATCTTGATTCTGAACGGAAGTGTAACTTTCCAAATATGAATCGATCTCGGGATTGGGCCAGAATCAATTAAGTCCAGGTACATAGATTTCACCATAAAAGCACCATTCCTAGTTAACTTCTAGTCAAACTCGTCTGGCTGATCGGAAAGTTGAATATCCATCAACCTTCGCACAAGATGTAGCCATGAGCTCCAACGCTGGATGTTTAAAGGAGAAAATTGTAATACTGTAGCAATGTAAGCCTCCTTACATTGTACAATATTATATAATATGGGGGATTGCAATGCTAGAGGCATCTCCCCTAACCATGTATATCCTCCCAGAATCTGGTTGTTCTACCGTCTCCATAACAAATTTCGCTCTGCGACAAAAGGTATCCTTCGTCCTCATTATAGCCCCTTCCAAAACAACAGCTCATTAGGTCTTACGGTAACCCGGGCTAAAGACTTAGTTTGTAGCTACTTGTTACACAGAATCTGTGTCCATATACCATCAGTCTCAACTGATAACCTATATAACCATTTGCTAAGTAGGCATTTGTTCTTAATATCCAATTTCTCAATCCCTAAACCTCTCTTTGGGTCTGCAAATAATATACCACCTGGTCAATATGTATTTCGTCTTAACTTCATCACATTGCCAGAAAAAACAAGGTCAATAAAAATGTAACCATTTCCGTACCCCTATATGTACTTCAAAGAAAGATAACAGGAACATTGGCATACTAGTTAATACTGAATTTATTAACACGAGCTGACCTCCGTAATACATAAGCTTGCCCTTCGAGCAGCTTAGTTTCTTCTCAAATTGATCCTCAATGCATTTTCATTCTTTATTAGATAGTCTATGATGGTGAATTGGAATTCCTAGGTAACTAAATGGCAAGACCCCATTTCATAGCCGAACAATTGTCTATATGCATCTTGTTCGTCTTTGGCTCTTCCAAAGAAAAACAATCCACTCTTGTGAAAATTAATTTTTAACCCTGACAATTGTTCAAAGATGAATAGAACTATTTTCATATTTCTAGCCTTTGCGAGGTCATGTTCCATGAATATAATAGTGTCATCAGCGTATTGTAGAATGGAGACCCACCCATCAACTATATGAGGGATGAGTCCATCAACTTGACCCTTGTCCTTGGCCCTACCGATAAGAACTGCCAACATGTCTGCCACTATATTGAACGGAACAGGAGACATCATATCCCCTTGTCTTAAGCCCTTGTAGGTCTGAAAATAATGACTTGTCTCATCATTCACCTTAATCCCCACGCTACCTTTTTTAGTTAAGGAGTCCACCTGTCTCCTCCAGGTTTCGTCGAACCCCTTCATGCGCATAGCCTGCTGGAGGAAGGGCCATTTGACCTTATCGTATGCTTTCTCGAAATCCACCTTGAAGATTTCCCCATCTAGCTTCTTCGAATGGATTTCGTGAAGAGTTTCGTGCAAGACCACGACCCCCTCGAAGATGTGTTTCCCGGTCATGAAAGCAGTCTGACCCGGTTGTACAACCAAATGGGCAATCCATGTCAACCTATTTGTGCTGACTTTATTAAAGATTTTGAAACTCACATTCAAAAGGCAAATCGGCCTGAACTGCTCAATGCGCACAACCTCCTCCTTCTTTGGGAACAATGTTATCGTTCCAAAGTTAAGGTGGAAAAGCTGCAGATGACCATTGAAGAAATCATGGAACATCGTCATGCGGTCACCCTTTATAATGTGCCAGCATTTCTTGTATAATTATACTGGGAACCCATCTGGTCTGGGTGCCTTATTCTTCTTCATTTGTGTTACTTCCTGAAACACCTCATTCTCCTTGAACGGCGTAGATAAAATCTCATTTTCATCTGTCCTAAGCTGAGGTACATCCCCAACTGCGAGCTCGTCGAGAGACACAAAGTTGTCCTCGGGAGGTTCAAAGAGTTTTTTTATAATAGTTTGATATGTACAACTTTAGATTCTCATGCCCAACTACCATACTGCATTCTTCTCGAGCTTGATGTTTTCCTTCTTTCTATGTTCCCATTTGCAATCATGTGGCAAAGCTGAGTAATGTCATTCCCTTGGATGACTTTTAGCACTTTAGCTCTCAGAGCCCATTTCATTTCTTCTTCCCTAAGAACAACATGTAATTTTTGTTCGTCCTCATTTTTAACGACCTGCTCGGTCACGTGAAGTAGGTTAGGTTTTGTTTCAGATCTAACACACAAATAAGTTGAATAATACTATCTTTTCTCACTTGTAGATCTCTCTCTCATTTCTGGCCCAACCCCTCAAGAATTGTCGCAAGTGTCTAATCTTATTCTGCCATCTTTTGACGCTCGACTGCCTACCAGTATCCTTGGACCATTCTCTTACAATAAGATCTAAGAAATCCTCCCTCTCGAACCAACTTAGATCGAAAGAGAAGGCGTTCTTATTGCCCATGTGAATCGCTTCACCTGAATCGACCAACAATGGTGTATGGTCAGAGATTGCCCTTTGTAACGCCTGCACCGCTACAAGTGGGAACTTTTGTTCCCCTTCGACATTGGTAAGAACTCGGCCCAACTTCTTATATGTTGGCTTAGGTAGCGAATTCGCCCACGTGAATTGTCTACCAGTAAGGTCAATCTCCCTCAGATTAAGACTCTCGATGATCGTATTAAACATAAATGAACATCTTCCATCGAAGTTGTCATTGTTCTTTTCTTCTCTTCTCCTAATTATATTAAAATCCTCTTCGACTAGGCTCGGTAAACTTTCGTCCCCACAGACCCTTACAAGGCCAGCTAGGAAATCAGGTTTAAACTCAGGTTGAGCTGCTCCATAAACAACTGTTACTTGTAAGCTGCGTTGTGATTTTCCTTAAAGAGGAGGGGAGATGTATAATTTGTCATAATGTTATCAAGGAGTTTTGTAGCTTCTCCCAATGTAATTTCCATAAAAGTGCTACCTGCAGCAGATTCTAGAAGATTTCTAGAAATAAAGTTTAGCCCCGCATAGAAATTTCGTATAATCACCCATAAGCTTAAACCATGAGTGGGACAAGTTCTAACCATTAATTTCATTCTCTCCCATGATTATGCAACATGTTCATGCTCAAGTTACTTAAAATTCATAGTTTGATTTCTAAGAGAAATAATCTTAGCGGGAGGAAAATACTTGGCAATAAAAGCATCCTTACACTTATTCCAAGAATCAATACTATTTCGAGGCAAGGATGAAAATGAAGTTTTAGCACGATCTCATAGTGAGAACGGAAATAATTTAAACTTAACAGTATCATTATCCATATTGTAACACCCCGAGAATCATGCTACAGTAACTCTCTGTGATTAAGCTAATCATGTTGCTAAACAGGGCTTGATCGCATTGGAATCACATTTCTTTTCAAACTCCTAATCCAAACTTCCATTAAATTTAAAGAGGCAAATAAAAGTTTTCAAAAATTTAAACAAAAATGTTCGGGCCATGTCAATTATTGCATCGGTAATTATGGTGAAGTAATCACATTTTTATAAAATGCCTAAATAGTTTAAATTGAAATAAAACAGAAAAGCAAATAAATAAAAGA
>NC_057805.1:4366449-4374738 GCF_018294505.1 Triticum aestivum
ATAAATAAATAAAATAAAAATAAATAAATAATAATAATAATTATTATTATTACTATAATAATAAATTAATTAATAAAAAATAATAAATAAATAAAGAAAGAAAATAAAAATAAAAATAATCTTAATTAATTAATTAGTTAATTAATTAACTTAATTAATTAAGTTAATTAATCCTGTTTAAATTAATCTAATTAGATAATTAATTTAATTAAACAGTAATTATTTAGCTAAACCCTAATTAACCTAAACAGAGAATGACAGGTGGGTCCCACTAGACCCACATGTCAGTTTGACTTAGTCAACCCCTGTTGACTGCTGATTTCAGCATGACATCATGCTGATGTCATAAATCCAGATTTCGAATTAAATTAAATAAATAATTAAATTCTAGAAATTAATAAAATCTTTAGAAAATCATATCTTTTAATCCGTAACTCGAATTAAAATATTTTCAACATGAAAGTTGCTCAGAACGACGAGACGAATCCGGATACGTAGTCCGTTCGTCCACCACACCTCCCTAACCTATCGAACTCGCAACTTTCCCCCTCCGGTCCGTTTGTCCAAAACGCGAAACATCGGGAATACTTCCCGGATGTTCCCCCCCCCTTCGCCCGTACCACCTGCTGTCGCGTTAGGACACCCTAGCACTGCTCATTGGCATGTCACGCATCGTCATGTTTATGTTTGCATTGTATTTACTGTTTCTTCCCCCTCTTCTCTCCGGTAGACTACGAGACCGACACTGCTGCTGCCCAGTTCGACTACGGAGTTGACGACCCCTCCTACTTGCCAGAGCAACCAGGCAAGCCCCCCCCTTGATCACCAGATATCGCCTATTCTTCTCTATACTGCTTGCATTAGAGTACTGTAGCATGTTACTGCTTTCCGATATCCTATCCTGATGCATAGCCTATCCTTGCTACTACTGTTGTTACCTTTACCTGCAATCCTACATGCTTAGTATAGGATGCTAGTTTTCCATCAGTGGCCCTACATTCTTGTCCGTCTGCTGTGCTATACTATCGGGCCGTGATCACCTGGGCGGTGATCACGGGTATATACTTATATACTATATACATGACACATGTGATGACTAAAGTCGGGTCGGCTCGTAGGAGTACCCGCGAGTGGATCTTTGTGGCGGAGCGACAGGGCAGGTTGAGACCGCCTAGGTGAGAGGTGGGCCTGGCCCTAGTCGGCGTTCGCGGTTACTTAACACGCTTAACGAGATCTTGGTATTTGATCTGAGTCTGGCCATTTGGTCTATACGCACTAACCATCTACGTGGGAGTAGTTATGGGTATCCCGACGTCGTGGTATCAGCCGAAGCTCTTTTGACGTCAGCAACTGAGTGGCGCGCGCCGCATTGGACCGTAAGCTCGCGCTTGTATTAAGGGGGCTAGGTCTGCTTCCGGCCGCGTACGCAACGTGGAGGTGTGCATAGGGCGATGGGCCCAGACCCCTGCGCGCATAGGTTTAGACCGGCGTGCTGACCTCTCTGTTGAGCCTAGGTGGGGCTGCGACGTGTTGATCTTACGAGGCCGGGCATGACCCAGAAAAGTGTGTCCGGCCAAATGGGATCGAGCGTGTTGGGTTATGTGGTGCACCCCTGCAGGGAAGTTTATCTATTCGAATAGCCGTGTCCCTCGGTAAAAGGACGACCCGGAGTTGTACCTTGACCTTATGACAACTAGAACTGGATACTGAATAAAATACACCCTTCCAAGTGCCAGATACAACCCGGTGATCGCTCTCTAACAGGGCGACGAGGAGGGGATCGCCGGGTAGGATTATGCTATGCGATGCTACTTGGAGGACTTCAATCTACTCTCTTCTACTTGCTGCAAGATGGAGATGACCAGAAGCGTAGTCTTGCGTGCATGATTAGTGTACGGTCAAATCGGGGGCGTCACAAGTTGGTATCAGAGCCGACTGCCTGTAGGAATCCCCCTTTCCACACTCCTTGGCCGAAGTCGAGTCTAGACATTACAAAACTTTTACTAACATGGCTGTGTGTCTTACAGGCCCACGTCGCCATTGGGTGGTACTAGGATCTTTTACTCCTCGACCTTTACTCTGGGACTCTGAACTCTCTTCTACTCGGGTTAAACGAATTTACTAACTCTAACACTAGGATCCCGTGACCGCATTCACCCCAAAGTTGGATAAGCCATAGTTGTTTCTTAGAATAGTATTTTGAACAATTCACACACTGTCATTTGACTCCTTTGAAACGTCTTTGCTTTCAGATGGAACCCACGAGGCAGGTCGTTCGCCACACGACGGCCATTGGTGCCTCGGGATCACCTGCTGTGCTAGCTGAGTGACCTATCTGGGTTATCGCTGGCACCCTGAGTACACCGTCTACGAGGAGTACCAGGACTTTAACCAGGAGCAGTACCGTGCCATCGTCCACCTCTACTCGCGGGAGTATGACTCCACTACTGTGCTGCACACCGCACATGGTGTTGGTGTGACCATCGATATGGCTGTCCACGATGCTGTCTATGCTGCTCTGACACGTCTTCGTGGAGAGTATCGGGAGTTGGACACCTCCCCTTTCAGGCGCATTGCTATCGCATCTGATGTTGGTGCGGAGGGATACTATACTGCTGCCTACTCCACTGTCACCCGAGAGCCCTTCTACCATCAGAACCTGGTTCTGCATGCTGATGGGCTGGATCGAGCTAACCGAGCTCTTCGCCACGAGATGTACACCACCCGTCAGAACCTTTACCGTGCTCTGACGCTGCTGCACCCCTTTGTCCGATCTGGACAGGTACCGCGTACTACGATCTACCCAGCCAGGACCGTGATGCCCCACGGTGTCGGTTGGCCAGAGGTGGGAGGCTACTCCCCTACACTTTGTCCTCTTCTGCCACCTGAGCGTCGGGCTCTACACCTGAGTATCCGCGGCCCCCAGTCTGCTGACGTGGAGGGCTATCCGTTGCCTCACTACTAGCTGTCGGGCTACGATTACCTCCACAGTACCTCTTGGGACTGATGTAGGCTTGCTTGTAGTGTTAGATGCATTCGCCGCGAGCCTGTGTGCCGCCTATGATATTTTAGCCTATGTACTGAACTCTATGCATGACCCCTTTTGTAAAGTTATGCCGGCTACTATGTAGTAGCTATCGTGCTCCTTTCGTTATGCATGTTTCATCATGAATGATTCTTGTCTTTGCACATATTTCTCAATGCTGAACTACCCCTGTTATATATTAGCAGGATGGTTAGACCAGCTGGTCGTGGTCGTGGTGGCGATGCCCCACCACCACCTGAGTACATGGCTGGTATGATCCAACAGTTTGAACTGAACCGCCAATTCATGGAAAATATGATGGCTCAGTTTCCTCGCCCCAATATGAACCAACAGCCAAACCAAGTGACTCTTCAAGATTTCATATGCCTCAACCCAACCATCTACCGCAGCTCAACTCAGCCTCTGGATGCTGATGACTGTCTCCGTGACATCACCTATGAGATGGAGTCTGCTGATGTAGCCCCTGCCAGCTATGTCACCTTTGCTTCCTTCTTCTTGAAGGGACCCGCAGCTCAATGGTGGGACAGCCACAGGCGTACTCTGCCAGCTGGAACAATCATCACATGGCCAAACTTCCAAGCAGCTTTCCGTGCCCGCTTCATTCCTCAGGGAGTCATGGACCGGAAGAAGCGTGAGTTCCGCAACCTCACCCAAGGCAACAAAACTGTTGAAGCTTATCAGCGGGAGTTTCTGGACTTGTCTCGCTATGCTGAAGAGGACATTGCAACTGATGCACGCAGACAGGAGAAGTTCCGTGATGGCCTTCAAGCTGACATCAAGCTCGCACTTCTAGTGCATGACTTTGCTGATTTCGCCACCTTGGTGAACAAGTCCATCAATGTCGAAACTGGTCTGCAGGAATACCAGAGCTCTCACAGGCGCAACCGTGACACGGGCTCATCTTCGGGCTCGCCCGCACAGAAGCGTAAGATATGGATCCCGAACAGCATGTACCGTCCAAATGCATCTGCCCCAAGGCAGACATATGCTGCCCCTCGTCTGCCTCCACCACCATCTAGGCAGTCAAGACTTCCAGCTCCACCGTCCCAAGCCCCTGTTCCCACTCCCAATAATGGTCTGTGCTACAAGTGTGGGCAACCAGGTCACCGTGCCAGGGACTGCAACCAGAACCAGAATCAACTGGCCCTTCCAGTAACTGGCCATGGTAACAATCAGCCCCGCAACAACAATGCTAAGTCTTATGGTCGTGCTCATGCCAACCACGTTGATTTCAACGAAGCTCAAGACCAGCCTGCTACTGTGATGGGTACACTCCTCGTAAATTCAGTACCAGCATCCGTTTTATTTGATACAGGTGCATCGCATTCATTCATGTCAGAAGATTTTTCATACAAGCACGACGTTAAATGTGAGGAGATGAACACCTCTGTATTGGTCAAAACCCCCGTGGGACAGTGTCAAACCTCCCTGGTTGGCATCGATGTCCCCGTGGAAATCGAAGGGCTGGAATTCTATGCCTCTCCCATTATCCTGAAGTCGTCTAACATCGACCTCATTTTGGGTATGGATTGGTTGAAAGCGCATACTGCTTCTATAGTTTGCGCCACTAAGACCGTCCATCTGCTACACCCTTCAGATGAGATAATTACTTACCAAGCCCATCTGGTGCAAAATGCCGAGGCAAGGCTCTATGCATTGAATGCATTGAACGCTGCACCACTCGAGGGCATTGAAAACATTCCCGTCGTGCGTGAATTCCTCGACGTCTTCCCTGAAGAACTTCCAGGGATTCCCCCTGCTAGAGCTGTCGAATTCATCATCGACTTGAAACCAGGCACCACTCCTATAGCCAAGCGACCCTACAAAATGCCGCCGCATGAACTCCTTGAGCTTAAGGAGGAAATCGACAAATCTCTTCGCAAAGGATTCATTCGCCCAAGTTGCTCTCCGTGGGGAGCACCTTCTCTCTTTGTCAAGAAGAAGGATGGGACAAACCGGTTAGTTCAAGACTACCGTCCTATAAACCAAGCTACCATTCAGAATAAATACCCTCTTCCTCGGATTAATGATCTGTATGATCAACTGGCGGGTTCGTCAGTGTTCTCTAAGCTCGACTTGAGGTTGGGCTACCACCAGATCCGTGTTCGCGAAGAGGATATCCCAAAGACCGCCTTCGTGACTCGCTATGGTTCATACGAGTACACCGTCATGTCTTTCGGTTTAACCAATGCTCCAGCCACCTTCTCTCGTCTGATGAACTATATATTCATGGATTACCTTGACAAGTTCGTCATGGTTTATCTGGATGATATCCTGGTATTTTCCAAGAACGAAGAAGAACATGCTGAACATCTTCGACTTGTGCTGGAAAAGCTACGAGAGCATCAACTATATGCCAAGTTCTCCAAATGTGAATTCTGGCTACCGGAAGTAACCTATCTTGGGCATGTCATCTCTAAGGATGGTATTGCCGTCAACCCCGAGCGAGTTCAGGCTATTCTTGATTGGACTCCTCCCAAGAACGTTAAGCAAGTCAGAAGTTTTCTCGGTCTCGCCAGCTATTGCCGTCGATTTGTCGAGAACTTCTCTAAGATCGCCAGGCCTCTGACTAACCTGTTGCATAAGGGTGTCAAGTTCCAATGGACAGACAAGTGTCAGGAAGGTTTCCAGGCACTCAAAGACAAGTTGACTTCTGCTCCAGTTCTAGCTCCACCTGATACTAAGAAGGACTTCGTCATTTACTGCGACGCTTCCCGTCAAGGATTAGGCTGTGTCCTAATGCAAGACCGCAAAGTGATTGCTTATGCCTCTCGGAAATTGCGCCCTCACGAAGAGAACTACCCAGTTCACGACCTCGAACTTGCTGCTGTCATTCATGCGCTGAAGCAGTGGCGACATTACCTTCTCGGTAATCGTTGCGAGATCTTCACTGACCACCAAAGTCTGAAGGATCTGTTTACTCAGCCAGATCTGAACCTCCGTCAACAGAGATGGATGGAGCTTGTTGCAGACTTTGACTTGGGTATTTCCTATACGCCAGGCAAGGCTAATGTAATGGTTGATGCCTTGAGCCGCAAGTCTTACTGCAACCACCTCCAGGTTCACAAAGTTCAGCCCTCGCTTGTTGAAGAATTCAGGAAGTTGAACCTCCATATTGTTCCTCCGGGTGCACTCGCTCCCCCTCCTAAGGAGTTTGGCAAGGTGAACCTCCACGTTGTTACCCAGGGTTCCCTCAATACCCTAGTTGCTAAACCAGATCTCGTGGATAGCATCAAAAGGCTACAGAAGTATGACTCTGAAGCCCACAAGATTAAGCGCTACCTCGCAGAAGGAAAGCCCTCATTCTTCACCATTGCTGAAGATGGCACCCTATACTTCAAGGGCCGCCTAGTGGTGCCATGTGCAGAGAAAAACCTGGATATGACACAGGAAGTTATGAAAGAAGCTCATGATACGCCTCTATGTATCCATCCTGGTAGTACAAAGATGTACCAAGACATCCGTCAAAGATTCTGGTGGTCTAATATGGAGCAAGACATTGCTCGTTATGTTGCTGAATGTGACGTTTGCCGTCGTATCAAAGCAGAACATCAAAGGCCTGCTGGAACTCTGCAACCTATCTCTATTCCTGAATGGAAATGGGACCATGTTGAGATGGACTTCGTCACTGGATTTCCCAAATCACAGTAAGGTAATGATGCTATTCTTGTCGTCATTGACCGGCTTTCCAAAGTTGCACATTTTCTGGCAGTCAAAGAAACGATCACTGCTAGCCAGTTGGCAACGCTCTATATGTCCAGGACTGTTTCACTTCACGGTATTCCATTGGTTATCAGTTCAGACCGTGGCAGCTTATTCACTTCAAGATTCTGGGCAAGTTTCCAAGAAGCTATGGGAACTCATCTGTCATTCAGTACTGCGTTTCATCCTCAGTCTCAAGGGCAAGTTGAACGCGTCAACCAAGTTCTCGAAGACATGCTTCGAGCTTGTGTTATTTCCTTCGGCAAGAAATGGGAGGAATCTCTCCCGTATGCTGAGTTCTCTTATAATAATAGCTATCAAGCTAGTCTGAAGATGGCCCCCTTCGAAGTGTTATATGTACGAAAGTGCCGAACCCCTCTGAACTGGTCAGAAACTGGGGAACGCCCACTCTTCGGTCCGGATATTATCCAAGATGCCGAAGAACAAGTCCGCATTATTCGTGAGAATCTCAAGACTGCTCAATCACGTCAGAAGAGTCAGTATGACCGTCATCATAAAGTCATGGTCTATCAACCTTGGGAAAAGGCTTATCTTCGAGTCACACCTATGAAGGGTGCTCACCGCTTCGGGATCAAGGGCAAACTAGCTCCTCGCTATATTGGCCCATTCACTATTCTCGAAAGGCGTGGAAAAGTGGCATACCAACTGGAGCTACCGCCGAACCTTTCTCAGGTTCACGATGTGTTCCATGTGTCACAGCTCCGCCGTTGCTTCAAGGACCCAATCCGAGCTGTGGATCATGAAGTGCTCGAATTGCAGCAAGACCTCTCCTATAAGGAGGATCCGGTCCGCATTCTCGACCAAGCTGAACGCCGCACACGTCAGAAGGCGATCAAGTTTCTCAAAGTCCAGTGGTCGCACCATTCTGAAGATGAGGCCACTTGGGAACGAGAGGATCGTCTGCGCGAAGAATACCCCGCACTGTTTCCTTCTACCTCCTAAATCTCGGGACGAGATTTCTTGTAGTGGAGGAGATTTGTAACACCCCGAGAATCATGCTACAGTAACTCTCTGTGATTAAGCTAATCATGTTGCTAAACAGGGCTTGATCGCATTGGAATCACATTTCTTTTCAAACTCCTAATCCAAACTTCAATTAAATTTAAAGTGGAAAATAAAAGTTTTCAAAAATTTAAACAAAAATGTTCGGGCCATGTCAATTATTGCATCGGTAATTATGGTGAAGTAATCACATTTTTATAAAATGCCTAAATAGTTTAAATTGAAATAAAACAGAAAAGCAAATAAATAAAAGAAAAGAAATTACAAAAAAGAAAAGAAAACAGAACAAAAAAAAGCCCCCCCACTGGACCTGGCCCAACTGGGCCACCCCAGGCCCAGCCGGCCGGCCCACCCCTCTCACCTTATCCCCTCACGCCCCACTCTCCACCGACAACCACCCCCCACTCCCCCCGAAATATCTCCTCTGCCTCCCCCGATCTGGATCGAGGAGGAGGCGCTCGACCCCGCCGCCACTGGACCTCTCCGCCGCCGCCCGGAGCTCTCCGTCGGCGGAGCAC
>NC_057805.1:4376313-4376929 GCF_018294505.1 Triticum aestivum
ATTAATTAAGTTAATTAATCATGTTTAAATTAATCTAATTAGATAATTAATTTAATTAAACAGTAATTATTTAGCTAAACCCTAATTAACCTAAACAGATAATGACAGGTGGGTCCCACTGGACCCACATGTCAGTTTGATTTAGTCAACCCCTGTTGACTGCTGATGTCAGCATGACATCATGCTGATGTCATAAATCCAGATTTCGAATTAAATTAAATAAATAATTAAATTCTAGAAATTAATAAAATCTTTAGAAAATCATATCTTTTAATCCGTAACTCGAATTAAAATATTTTCAACATGAAAGTTGCTCAGAACGACAAGACGAATCCGGATACGTAGTCCGTTCGTCCACCACACCTCCCTAACCTATCGAACTCGCAACTTCCCCCTCCGGTCCGTCTGTCCGAAACGCGAAACATCGGGAATACTTCTCGGATGTTCCCCCCCCCCCTTCGCCGGTACCACCTACTGTCGCATTAGGACACCCTAGCACTGCTCATTGGCATGTCACGCATCGTCATGTTTATGTTTGCATTGTATTTACTGTTTCTTCCCCCTCTTCTCTCCGGTAGACTACGAGACCGACACTGCTGCTGCCCAGTTCGACTAC
>NC_057805.1:4377021-4381403 GCF_018294505.1 Triticum aestivum
CACCAGATATCGCCTATTCTTCTCTATACTTCTTGCATTAGAGTACTGTAGCATGTTACTGCTTTCCGATATCCTATCCTGATGCATAGCCTATCCTTGCTACTACTGTTGTTACCTTTACCTGCAATCCTACATGCTTAGTATAGGATGCTAGTTTTCCATCAGTGGCCCTACATTCTTGTCCGTCTGCTGTGCTATACTATCGGGCCGTAATCACCTGGGCGGTGATCACGGGTATATACTTATATACTATATACATGACACATGTGATGACTAAAGTCGGGTCGGCTCGTAGGAGTACCCGCGAGTGGATCTTTGTGGCGGAGCGACAGGGCAGGTTGAGACCGCCTAGGTGAGAGGTGGGCCTGGCCCTAGTCGGCGTTCGCGGTTACTTAACACGCTTAACGAGATCTTGGTATTTGATCTGAGTCTGGCCATTTGGTCTATACGCACTAACCATCTACGTGGGAGTAGTTATGGGTATCCCGACGTCGTGGTATCAGCCGAAGCTCTTTTGACGTCAGCAACTGAGTGGCGCGCGCCGCATTGGACCGTAAGCTCGCGCTTGTATTAAGGGGGCTAGGTCTGCTTCCGGCCGCGTACGCAACGTGCAGGTGTGCATAGGGCGATGGGCCCGGACCCCTGCGCGCATAGGTTTAGACCGGCGTGCTGACCTCTCTGTTGAGCCTAGGTGGGGCTGCGACGTGTTGATCTTACGAGGCCAGGCATGACCCAGAAAAGTGTGTCCGGCCAAATGGGATCGAGCGTGTTGGGTTATGTGGTGCACCCCTGCAGGGAAGTTTATCTATTCGAATAGCCGTGTCCCTCGGTAAAAGGACGACCCGGAGTTGTACCTTGACCTTATGACAACTAGAACTGGATACTGAATAAAATACACCCTTCCAAGTGCCAGATACAACCCGGTGATCGCTCTCTAACAGGGCGACGAGGAGGGGATCGCCGGGTAGGATTATGCTATGCGATGCTACTTGGAGGACTTCAATCTACTCTCTTCTACTTGCTGCAAGATGGAGATGACCAGAAGCGTAGTCTTCGACAGGACTAGCTTTCCCCCCTTTATTCTGGCATTCTGCAGTTCAGTCCACTGATATGCCCCTTTACACATATACCCATGCATATGTAGTATATCTCCTTGCTTGCGAGTACTTTGGATGAGTACTCACGGTTGCTTCTCTCCCTCTTTTCCCCCTTTTCCTTTCTATCTGGTTGTTGCAACCAGAGGCTGGAGTCCAGGAGCCAGACGCCACCGTCGACGACGACTCCTACGACACTGGAGGTGCCTACTACTACGTGCAGGCCGCTGACGACGACCAGGAGTAGTTAGGAGGATCCCAGGCAGGAGGCCTGCGCCTCGTTCGATCTGTATCCCAGTTTGTGCTAGCCTTCTTAAGGCAAACTTGTTTAACTTATGTCTGTACTCAGATATTGTGGCTTCCGCTGACTCGTCTTTGATCGAGCACTTGTATTCGAGCCCTCGAGGCCCCTGGCTTGTATTATGATGCTTGTATGACTTATTTATGTTTTAGAGTTGTGTTGTGATATCTTCCCGTGAGTCCCTGATCTTGATCGTACACCTTTGCGTGCATGATTAGTGTACGGTCAAATCGGGGGCGTCACACATATCTTTTTTCGTTTGCATATCACATAATTCAACGAAAGTATTAAGATGGGATGCATCATCTTCATTAGGACTTCCAGAAAATTATTCTTTCATAACAAGATTTAGCAAGGCAGCATTAACATCACATGACTCCCACTAGTGGAGGGAGGAGCAATTGGAATACTAATAAAATCATTATTATTATTAGTATTAGAAAAATCACACGACTTGGTGTTTTCTTGAGACATAGCGACAAAGCAAACTAACGAGCAAGCAAACATATTTTTGTGTTTTTGTAATTTTTATGAGAAGTGGGGCAGATGAAAATGAGAGGCAAAGGAAAATAAAAAGTAGAGGAAGTAAATGATAGTTGGTCTAAAGGTACTTGATAGGTTTTGATGTTGTCTCCCCGCAACGGCACCAGAAATTCTTCGTGCTATTTGTGAGCTGCGTTTGGATTTTCCCCGATGAGGAGGGGAGATGTAGTACAATAGAGATAACAATTTCCCTCGGTGGGAACCAAGGTTTATCAAACCAATAGGAGAATCACGCAAAGCCTCGTGAACAGCACCTGCAAAAAAGCAAATACTTGCACCCAACGCTGGCAAGAGGGTTATTAATCCTCTTGAACTCGTTACTTGCACGGATCAAATCTTGTAGTGGTAGATAGAAAAATTGCAAAACAAAATAAAGGAAATAAAATTGCAGCAAAGGAATTTAGGTTCTTTATATATGATTAAAGTAGACCCGGAGGCCATAGTTTTCACTAGAGGTTTGTCTCTCGAACACATAACATACGGTGGGTGAACAAATTACGATTAGGCAATTGATAGAAAAGCGCATAGTTATGACGATATTCAAGGCAATGATCATGTATATAGGAATCATGTCTGAGACAAGTAGACCGACTCCTACCTGCATCTACTAATAACACTCCACCCATCGACCGCTATCCAACATGCATCTAGGGTATTAAGTTAACAAAAACAGAGTAACGCCATAAGCAAAATGACATGATGTAGAAAAGGTAAACTCAATCAATATGAATGAACCCCATCTTTTTATACTTAATGGCAACGATACAAATACGTGTCATGTCCCTTCCTGTCACTGGGATAGAGCACCGCAAGATTGAACCCATCACAAAGCACTCTCCCACTGAAGATAAATCAATCTAGTTGGCCAAACCAAACGGCTAGATCGGAGAGAAATACGAAGTTATACAAATCATGGATAATAAAGTTCAGAAAAGACTCAATTACTTCTCATGAATATTCAAATCATAAACCCACAATCCATCGGATCCCAACAAACACACTGCAAAAGAATATTACATCGAATAGAACTGCAAGAACATCAAGGAGAACATGGTACTAAAGATCAACGAGAGAGAAGAAGCCATCTAGCTACTAGCTATGGACATGTAGGTCTGTGGTAAACTACTCACGCATCATCGGAGGGCAGCACGGATGATCTAGAAGCCCTTTGTGATCGCTTCCCCCTCTGGCAGAGTACCAGAAAAGGCCTTCAGATGGGATCGCAGAAGAACAGAAAGTTTGCAGTAATGGAAGAAGAGTTTCGGGTGGCTCTCTGTTTGTTTGGGAATATTTATGAATTTCTAGAGGCGGAATTATGTCAAGAGGTGCTATGGGGGGCCAACAAGCTCAAGGGGCACGCCCTACGAGATTGTCACACCTGCATGTGTCCATCTCACCACATTCGGGACCGGCTCAATGTCCACCACACTGACAAGCATCCGAGCTACACCGTGTGCGCGAGTGAAAGGCATGTCAACACGCTCAGTCTTGCCAATGAGTGACCCAAGACTCCAGGTAACCAGAAAATCATTCAGAGGCTTCAGCGGTGCCCCCGAAAAATGAACCCAGATCTGGGAAAGAGGTGTTCCTTATGGTTCCTTCTGCTTCCAAGCATCAAATTCCAGAATACAATTGCTGCTAGGCACCCTGCACATACCGAACTTAAGCCGTCAATTTAAATCCTCTCTAGACGGGAAATCAACCTTATAGACCTGATCCTCAAGTTTGACAAGAGCCCACTAGAAATTGCCTGGGGCTAGCTCCCAAAGCTGCGGCACAACTTGCACCTCCATCATCGGTCCATGTGTCACTTTGACCACACCCGTAATAAAACTCTTCGCCGTAGGTGCAAGCGAAATAACGCCCGGTGACTCAAAAAACATAATTTCGGGGAAAGAAACCCCATAGATCGTGACCATCGGCTTTGGTCCTAGAAGAAGGGGGCACTCCCCTGAACCATGCTTTGGTCTAAGGCATAAATCTCATAGCTCCGTCGTGCAATCAGCCACAAAATGTCCCGGCTCTCCGCAATAGTTGCAATTCAATTTATCTTTCTTCCGTGCCCACATCGTAGCTCTTTCACCATCAGACTTGTCAAATGCTCTGTCATTGCTAGAGTCCCGAACCTTCACCGCATCTGGCTTGGTAACAAGAACCTTCACCGCAGCGAGAGACCGCACAATGTCCATGGCAGCACCTAACAATGCCGGTGTGGGTACTACAGCAGCCGCCCCGAAGAAGCCTCCGGATCCACCGAAGTTGTGGCCTCAGTGGTTTATGCCGGTGGTGGAGGTGTATGAGTCGAAGATGGCCGCCTGCCACCCCCTACCTCCGCGGTGACGGTAATTGGGACAGGAAGCCCCCTCCACGAAGTTGCCCGGAGGACCATAGAAGCCTCGGCCAGCCCCGCTGTCATTCTGCCAAGCATACCCATGCTCTCCACC
>NC_057805.1:4381698-4438992 GCF_018294505.1 Triticum aestivum
CCCCAGTGTCCGCGGGGAGGATTGCGGCCGTCGTCCGAGGGACCATAGAACTCCTGGCCCGAGCTGAAGTCACGACTTCAGCCACCTCCTTAAGCAGCGGCGCTCATGGCCGATGCCCGCCCGTCCCTACCAGGTGATGCGGGCCGCTGTGAACTATCGATTCTAGGCCGCGGTGGCTGCCCGTTCCCGCGGCTGGCCATGGTTACCGCCGCAACCGCAGGTGCCGACGAGATCCTAGTAGCGTGCCACTGCCTTAGCGAAGGAAAACCAGGGCGAGTAATATGTCGAACCCTAGAGACCGGATGTGCATGAGAATGCACGCGATCCAATGCATTCGCATGCAACGTCACTGGGACAGCGCCCACTAGGCCGACGGCCTGGGCTGCATACTAGGCCATATACCCAGTATCAGTCGAGCCCAAGATTGCGATTCCTGCCTCTGACCCACATTGGCCCAGCAGCAGATTCAAATGAGCCACCCTTGCCGCTTGGATCTCCTCAGTCCAGACAACCACTGGCGCTGGCGGCTGCACCGCCGCGCGGCCCTTCTTCTTTTTTCTTGTAACCATCGTCCAAGAATCCAGCAATACACAATCTGAGAACATAATTTGTGGGAGACTTACCTTGGGAATCGGCCCTTTCCAAGGCTTGATCATCGATGCCGACGACCTTCCAAGTGTGCCACCGTGAGGTCCCGTCACCTTGCCGTCTTCCCTGTGGCCACCACAACACACCTCCGGCATCGACGACGACATGGACAGCTGCGACACGATCTGCAGCGTCACGGCGGCCTTGAAATCACACACTAAGTCTTCGTCCTCGTCCGCCTCCGCGAAAACCCAGAAATGGCCCCCGATCTGCCGGAGATCGGGCTCGGGATTTGGATCCACCGCCGCCAACCGAGAAACCATTCCCTTCAATTCCGCTGCCGGAGATGTCGTATGAAGATCCACGATATCTATCGGATCGGACTCACGCCGCCGCTCCTACGCGATCGAACAACCAATAAAGATCACGAAAACGTCGATCACTATGTGTCCGCTCTCCAGCACACCCTCATCTCCCCACAGGTACTGCCCCGCGAGAATGTCCTCCTATAGATCTCTCACCGTAATCCACCGCGACGGAGGGTGAAGATTGAGGATTCCCCCATGGCGATCTTCCGTTCCCCCGACGAAGGAGAACAAGGCCTTCCACCGCATCAGCTCAACCAGCTCCGGTACTATAGGCACATAATGAGTGGTGCCGGGGAGCCGTCACCCTCCGGCGGCGGAGGCGTAATCGCCCCGTTCACCCGGTCCGTCATCAACAAACCGTCTGTGATGGCCACGTGGGAGGGAACTGTAACGAGTCTTTTTTTTTCCAGAGGTTCTGATAGTTGTGGAGGCCAACCAGCGCCACTCACATTGTACTAGCCAACATAGGACTTCTAATCTCAAGACATGCACTCACTCTAGTGTAGTTTTAGAGAACCAACAAACATATCCCCTTGCTCAAGGAGAGGCACCAGCATCCCGAAAGACAGTAAACATACGAGAGAGGCAACAATGAAGACACCATTAACCAACCAACCAGGTAAAGAGTTCACAAATTGCATGGGCCGGGGAAGCCCAGCGGGTACAACCTGATATAGACTTGAAAGAGACATAGACACATGACAACGATTTTTTTTGAAGATTTGCCAGACTAGAGTTCCTACACAAGATTCATCATCTTATTTTATAACCGCCTGAAAGCCAGACACATGTTGAACATTGTTTGCGCCTTCAGAGATAAATACACCCCATCATGGGTGGGATCACACGGGGCTATGCTCTTTTTGCTTCGGTTGCTACTACTTAGGACCACATGCCGCGATCTGCTGCTCCAGCTGCATCAAAAGAAGAACAGAGTAATGATTACAACATGCCTAAGGCACTGCGCATAATGTTTGTCAAGTCACAAGGATTCAAAAATCAGCAATGTTACAACGTGGTCGGTATCTTATTCCGGCCCTTCGCCAAGCTAATTTTACGTTGAGAAACAAATAAATTATATGGCTTAAAACAACCCAATATAGCTACAGAAATGTGTTGACGAAAATTGAGGCAAAAGCATTTCAGATACTTAAGAAACCAAACAGTATAACAAGATAAATATCAATAGCAAAAAGAATGAGATCCCATTTTTTCCTTTTTATCTTCAAATTAAACATTACATGACCGATTTGTAGAGCATGACACTAGTCAGAAGTTGGAAGTCAAAAGCCAACATAGGCACATAAGGGGCTACCTGCATCATGGTCTGGAACTTGTCGCGCACATCGCAGAACTCATTCGTAAGAAGAGCCAACGCCATGAGGCACCTGGAATAATGCAAAAATACCACATTGTCAAATTCTGGAGAGAATAATTAAGCAAACTGAACTGCCATGGTTCGAAAATCGTAAGCCTGTGCATGGAAAAAATACCTCGAGCCATCTCAGACTTAGTCATGCTATAAACGTAAGTCTAGAACTAACAAGTACCAAGAGAATAATCAAAGAGGCATATTCAGATAATGAACCGAGTTCTACCATCACATGGTTGCAAATAAAGTGAACGCTAGTCCTTATAAAAATAATAAGATTGATATGGACATAGTATAGTGGTATAAAAGAGGAAATTAGCCCGCAGGTTTACATACAGAATGTGAAGAATGCAGAGTGTGGAGAATAATTATTGTGCAACATATATAGTAAGCTACCAAATGAATAATTATTGTGCAACATATATAATAAAGTACTTAGTATACTGACCCTTCTTTGCTTCTTGCCTCAATGAACTGATGGAAGTGCATGCAGGAGAGGTTCACTTTCTTAGCACCAACACTGATACATGCCAAAAAGAGCAAGATCAGAATACTAGAATTTTCTTAAACTCGTTAAACGCTACGGCTGTAAAAATAATGTTCTCAAGGAGCCATTTGTCTAATGTTTGTCAGCACAATAAATTGTTTGATCAACCAGAAAAATAAATAACAGTAGCCTTAAATGCAACTGTACATGTAGTACCTGATATATTTACAACACGTTAAAATTTCACTTGTCGAACAGTAACATTTGTGTGACTATCGATGATTTAATTACAAAAAAAGGACAACTAAATTCGTCTTTTCTAATTACAGCTATGCGATAGTGCGAACGACACGAGCCGCATGCCCATAAAGTACACACCCCGTGCCAACTCATCCGAATAAAAACAACATCAATAAAGTGGACAAGCTAGAAAAATGACCATTGGCATTACGTAGAATAGCCGCTCATTGATACTATAATAAATGTTTACAAAACAATAAGTCTTCATTGCCAGTCTAGAAAATTGCCATTAGCTAAAAAAAATAGCACTAGAAATGTCCTCAAGACGACAAAGTATTCCTTGAAGAGCTATAGCATCGCTATGGCACGAATAGTGATAATTCCATGTGTAACACAACTGAACTCAGATCTTATACTTTTGTGTATCCGACAGCCGCAAACGATACCACGCCGACACATCCGAACATAAATGTGGACACACCAGAAAACTACCATGCGCGTGATGCATGGATATCTGTACTTCCATTACATGAAACAAAAGCAAACTCGACACTTCTACCTATGACTACATGACAACTTAAATGACAACATAAACTGCTTGCCCAAGACAAACACATCTAAATCAAACTGACATCGATGCGGCGGAGAACAAACATACAGTAGTTATAAATGGGCGGGAGAAAGACAAGGGCTTATCATCATCACCTGCAGCTGCAGCCCTTGAGCTGATGCACCAGGTCGTCGACCTTGTTGAAATCTACCATGGTCTGGTTCCTGCGAATCGCAAAGCAGATCGGATGAAATCAATACCCAAGATGAGATGATGAAAGCAGATGGAGAGAGGAGGGATTGGGGGCAGACAGCAGGCTGGCGATGCCGTTGAGGATGCTGTTGGCGTCGCCGATGAAGAGGTTGATGACCTCGGCAACCAAGCCCGGCGCTGAGCTGCCGTCCTCGTCCACCGACTGCAGGTACTGGAAATACTCGTCCACCGTATCCTACATGAATCACATCACATCACGAGAAGGCACAGCTAGGCCGTCAGCCCACAAGCACACCGGATCTAGATGGGGATGGACTCACCGTGGCGAACATTGAAGTGACATGGTTGTTCAGTCGGGCCCTAAGCGCGGCGGCCGACATGGCGAGAGATCTGGGGGGGAGGGGGGGTGGGGGGAGAGCAGGTGGCGAAGGGATCCGATCCGATGGAAGCTGTGGTGCCGGTGGCGGAGTGGTCGAGGGAGAGTTGGAGGGTGTTTCGGGTCGACGGAGCCCCTTATATATCTGGAAGCACGAGGCTCTGCCCGCGGAGACGTTTGGCTGGGAGTGCCACCATTAACACTACAGGCACGGCTGGGAGCCATTAACTAGCTACAAGGTGGACGACGCCGGATGCAGCCAGATCGCCTCTCCCGCGGAAGCTTTTGGCGGCGAGTGCTACGTTACCTCTGCTTGCTTGGCCATGCATGAACGAGCGGGCATGCGTGCAGTGCATGAATGGAGCTACAGCTACAGGTTGAGGAGGCCAGCTGCATCCAGATGATCGATGTGGAGATGGAGTAGTGCATCTTCTTTGGATGGTTCTGTCCCGATGGTCTTGTTTTTACGTACTTTCGTGTGTGAACTGGTGTCTGGTTCTCGTGCATGCTTGGCCCCTGCGTGGGCACGTTTTGTTAGGTTTAAGATTGATCCTATGAGCGGCCTTGCATCTGTGGGTGACGGGAGGATTTCTCAACAAAAAAAAAGGTCACGAGAGCCATGGATTGATCAGGCATCCAGAAGGATCACGGCCACGGAATGGCACGGCAGAGGCTCGTTCTCCACCTCCTGCTCAGAACTCCTTCCCCTTTCTTGCTGTTTGATTTTTAGCACGCTTGAGATTGTATCTGTACCTTGAATCCGCCACCGAATCTACACTGAGTGAATCCTAGTGAGGTAGCTAGCAGATTCTGTTATGATAGTGTGGTGCCGCTCGGTTTTCGCACCATGGTGGATGTCTCAATTGCAAGGGGATCAGCTGTGTATTTTCGTTATGATATACAGTATAATGGCAAGGGGATTAGCCCGGTTCAAAAAGCTGCAGCAAGATGAGCACCCGATCAAGGCTATGACAAAGGGCGGAGCTCTGTAGGGGCTGACCTGGGCCATGGCCCGCCCAGGAATTTGACCAAATATTTTTACCTATGTGTCTACCTAACCTATCCCACACACCCACATGCAAAACATCCCCTCTCTCCTCGTCTCATGCATGCACCGCACGAAATAGTCATATCGTCCATAAATCCCATCCTTTCAGCATGTAGCCGCGCCTGATGGCCGTGGACAGGGAGCACCGCCCCCCGGAGCGCGCCGCCCGCCATCTCGCGGAGTAACCACCGCAGTGCTGCCCGCCGAGATCTCGCCTCACCATGTCCTGCTACCTCCCAACCATTCCTGCGGCTGTCTGCTCCAAGCCTCCAACTCCATTCCAAGGCTCCAACACGGCAACATGTCAAGCAGGGGACTGAGAGTAAAAGGCCTACTGTGCTCTACGATTTGATTGACGAGTTACTTCTTTTGTTCATTACCCTTTTAGTTTCTGGACAGAGGGTTGAACGTGTATTTTCTAGTATGAAGGCCATTAAGACAAGATTAGGCAATAAGATGGAAGATTAAAATCTTGCTAATAACCTGTTAGTTTACGTAGAGGGTGGAATCCAGAAGAACTACAACCACGAAGATGCCATCGCATATTTTAGAAGCAAAAAGGATCGGAGAGTTGATTTTAGAAGCAAAAAGGATCGGAGTAGTAACTTAACAGTTTTCATGGTTGAACTGACTTTTTGGAATAGAAGCATTTACATATATACACATATGTGCTCTCTCCATCTTGTAACATGTGCTCATGATATAATTTTTTTTTAAGTTCTACTCTTCTTCAATGTGGCCTGCCCAACTCTTTCTTTCAAGCTCCGCCACTCGCTATGACCACATGTCGGTGCTCCACTGGCCGGCCATGATGGCATCTCTCTAAAACATGGAGATCAGCGTCATGCGTTTCAGATGAACAAGTTTAGTGGTGGCTCATGGAGCATCATCACCAATCAACAAATTTAGCAGGCAGCAATAATTGGTTATCCCAAGAAATTAGAGCCAGCGGATGGGAGAAGTAGAAGATCAGCGGAGAGGCTGGGGTAATCCCCCTTTAAAAAAGGCTCAGCGGCGCCCAGCCAATAGCCTAGTTCTTCGATGCCTACACTTACACGAGAACGACGCTTATGTCGGACCCAGCTGTCTCCTGTGAACTTCGAGTTGGGCTTCGTCGACGTCGCTTGGGATGAATGGGCCAGTCTTAGGCTTCTCATGAAATGCCTCATGCAGTAGTTCGTGTGACATTCCCCTCCCCTTTAGATTTGGCTTGACCCCAAGACAATGCTCGAGGGGGCCATGCCTTCAGAGGAATCACGTCTTCCCAAGATGCAAGTGATGCCAGGATGCCGGATTAGTTGATTAGGCTTGCTCTACCTAGTGATGACCCCTCTGCACCTGCATCGATCAGGGATGGTTGTTGATAGCTGGAACCTAAGGAGGACAACATCGAGAATCGGCAGCTCCGGCTGCATGGTAGTGGATGGCGGCATACCAGCTTGCAGTTGCGGAGACATGTTTGACTGGGTGAATACGAGATTGTTTAGGCAAGTCCATTTTATATGCCAACACGTCCACGTGATGCAATACCTAAAAGGGACAAAATTGCGAAAAGCTAACTTGTGGTTAGCGCGCGGCGCGACGGATGACCAGGCATACAACTGAAACATTAAATAAACCCAGTCTCGAACAACAAAATACTCTATCCGAGCGACAATAGTCAGCCTTGTCCTTCATTTGTTGTCGACCTTGGTTCAGATGTTGTGCAGCCGCTAGATCAGTCACTGCCTCGTCAACGATGTTGTTAAGTCCGAATAAGCGAGGCTTGTTCCCGTAGATGGCTTCAAATGGTGTTGATTTAAGGGTGGAGTGGTATGAGGTGCTGTACCCAAATTCGGCCATGGCGAGTCAATCATCCCATTTCTTCGGATAATTGTATCCCATTTCTTCGGATAATTGTGAACAAAGCAACAAATGCAGATTCCAAGCACTAGTTGACTCGCCTATTGTACCATTAGTTCCAAACACATATTTATATCTTCGGATATAATCTTGAACTGAAAATGACATGGTTTTTTTTGCTGCCCTTTCCTTTTTTCGAAAAGGAAGATGACCCCCGGCCTCTGCATAAGGGAGGCACATATAGTAATTTTATTAATTATTCACAAAGTCCTTACAAAGTAATACAAATAAGACTAAAGTCACCTTGCTGGCAACATCTGTCGCTGCTCCTATAAACTTGATGAAAGGGGATGCACATGGCTGGGGCTTCTACCCAGACCTCACACCCCATCCTAACATCTAAAACCGGAGGCCTCAACAAAGCCGAGAAGCAGCGCATCGGGGCCACAGACCGGTCCAACGGAGTCTCAGCGGGCACCGCATGCGCACGCTGCAAAGGCCGCCGCCACTGACTCCTGTCGATTCATCTTTAGAGTAGGCACGAACGCTCTCGGTGTCAAAACCGGCGGATCTCGGGTAGGGAGTCCCGAACTGTGTGTCTAAGCCTAATGGTAACAGGAGGCGGGGGACACGATGTTTACCTAGGTTCGGGCCCTCTCGATGGAGGTAATACCCTACTTCCTGCTTGATTGATCTTGATGATATGAGTATTACAAGAGTTGATCTACCACGAGATCGTAGAGGCTAAACCCTAGAAGCTAGCCTATGGTATGATTGTTGTTTTTCTATCGACTAGCCTAGCCTCGGTTTATATAATGCACCAGAGGCCTAGGATAACAAGAGTCCTAGCCGAATACGCCGGTGGACAGGAGTCCTTGTCTTGATCACCAAGTCTTGTGGAATCTTCCTTGTATGCGGCAGCTGTACGAACTGGCCCATGAGTGTACGGCCATGGGGTCCTCGGCCCAATCTAACAGATCGGGAGATGACGTGGTGAGTACCGCCTAGTTCAGGACACCGTCAGTAGCCCCCTGAACCGGTCTTCAAGTTAGGGACGCTCCTCGATTCTTCCGAACTGTTCTTCATCTTCGGTCGTCGGTCTTGAAAACTGGTTCAACAAATCTTCCCATCTTCGATCTTGAGGATCGCCAAAATGCATTCGACGAGTTTACACGTCGGGTATCCGAGGAGCCCCTTTAAGTTTCTGGCCTTTATCAATGCCTTGTTATTTTTATGCCACACCTCGGGTTTGAAGTTGTTCCTGGGCGGCAGTGTCCTCTTGCGTCCAAGCCCCAACGCCGGACTGTATTCGAGGTATATTTTGCAGCCGAGCACCAACGCCGGGCTGTATCCGAAGTGTCATAGACCACCTTGGTTCTAAAAAGTTGAAGGAGTTTAGCTGTGCCTAATGCCGGAAATGCCCTCTATGGAGCCAGCCACTGGCGCCCGAGCTTTATGCCAGACTGCTTCCAAAGTGGTGCGCCACCCCGACCGCGGGCTGATTTTTTGCGAATATTTCTGATTGGTGCAATTTATTCTCTGCCGAGATATATAGCCAGTATATGTATATCCAGTAGCCCTCAAGGTGTGTGTCGGTCTAAAACCCGAGATGCACCTGAAGGAAAACATAAAACTGCTGATCCTAGTAGCCCCTGAGACTCAGGTCGATTTGCGAAATCGGCCTGAGTATCAACTCCTAGCTCGGCAGCATACGTAGGAATAGAAACGATGTGTAATATATAATAAAGATCAGCGTACGGGCCCCTGAGCTTGATGCCAGATAGGTCCAGATGGTACTTATTGTTGTCCGAAGACGCGCTTTCCCATAATTCGATCAAGCCGAACACTGAGCCCTTTGGATGTTCTGCATTGAATAGGCAATGCAGTAGCCCCCGAGACACTGGTCGGGTGGCAACACCAGATCAGGGGATCAATGTGCCCCTTTAATATTTATAAATAATGAGCATGAAGCCCAGTAGCCCCCGAGCCTTAATGTGGGCACGTGTGGCCGAATTAAGGATCGATATCCAGAGTAAAATCACAGATTATGTGTAATGATTCTATGTATCCAAGTACTTTACATCATTATTTTGACTCCATTGCGACCGTTTATCAGTTGAAAGTGGCCCATCGTCGGCTTCTACCCCTTGGTAGATACCACGCAGGGTGTTTCCGCACTAACAGAAACGAAGCAGTCAGATATGCGGGCTTTATAACTTTCACTTAGTCATAGGAGCTTAAAGTTGGAAGGCCAGTTACTAGCCTCCGGTTAGTGTTCGGCGACAGTCGAGGTCAAGCCATAAACACTTCGGCCAATATTATGAACGGCCCGTCATTTAACACAGTCATCAGATCGCTGACCAGTTTACGCTTATTGTGATAGTCAGTTTTCGGCTTTCTCCACTGAGGCGCTTAACCATGCTAGCTGGAAGCACAATCGCAGTGGTTCTCCCGTTGTGCACCTAGCCGAACAAAGCGGAACGTAGGAGGCAAGCACAGGAGCCGGGCAACCCAACTATTGACCAAAGACGTAATTCGAAACCGGTGCATATACAGCAATGTCCGAGAATGTTTTTGTCGAATCCCTAAATGTGTCCGGCGCCGCACTACTAGACTAATGCTGGAAACACACAAATAGTTTAAAAGTGCCATAGGCTTGGAAAACCGAAAACTTCAGTAAAAATTGGACGCCCGAACTAGATCAAGTGTTCGGTGCCAAATCGAAAATTGGTCTTAGAAAAAAAAAGGTGCTTCTGTCGTGCTTTATCATGACACATCTTATCTCAAGACCTCAAGTGGGTCAGCCTACGGCTTCAACCTCCTATCCCGAAGGCGGAGTACTTCTCGTTAGGCCAGCTTAGCAAACTAAACACTAGCGGCTTTGAGAGAGAAATTAGGCTCCCCGGCTTGTGACCACACACTCGTGTCGAAAAAAGGAGTGATAAATAAAACAAATTGCAACGAATAAGAAGAAGAACACTTATTATAAAACAGCTCATATAAATTTAAGAGCCCCCAAGTGACTTGGGTAAAAGAATTTTATGTATAATGAATGTATGTACCAAAGTACTTATATCATATCTGTGTTCAGCCGAACTTTATACGCGTCTTAACCGACCGTCGGCTTCTCCCTCTTCGGTCAAGGGCCGAAAAGTGTTATGTACTCCACGTGTCGAGAATATCGACGGTGTTTCCAATAACCAGGTAATCAGGCCATAAGGCTGTAACAGACAAAGCGCGCTCAGGGAACTTATGATATATTACTGACGAAGTGTAAGAAGCATCTTCGAAGAAAATAGTATCCCCACCGATACCTTTCTTCGGTGCTCATTGTTACTACGAGACTTGTGCAATAGATTTTTTGTACTCATGAGTTCCGTTGTGTGCCGACCATAATTGAAAACAATAAGAGCGCTAGCTTTCGGCTTCACCCAGTCCGAGGTCCGGCTCGGATGACCCGATCGTGAAAATCGCAGAGGTGCTCCCTTTACTCCCTAGCCGAACAATCGGGAACGTAGGGGGTAAACACAGCAGCGAGGCAACCCAGCTTGCAAATCGCTTAAGTCAATATGGTGCATATTGTGGCGTAATACACGAACAAGGAACGAAGCCGTACAAGTATAATCTTATGCAAGAGGAAAAGCTTCATAAAGGAAGCCCCAAGTAAACGGGGTATTTGAATTTGTGTGTCACAAACAAAGTTTCGAAAAGGAAGTTTTTCACAAGCCACTTTTTGCCAAAAAGGTATAATGCTTGGTCGAATCAAACAAAATTTAAAACTGGGAGTTTTTGAGCGTCAAAGTGACTTAGCTGGTTAATGTGTTCGGCATTGATGACGTGGTCCGACCTTGGTGCAGGACAAGGTCTCAGCCCCCAAGCCCGATGGGGCCAAGCGAAGAACTCGGCACTCCGAAGAGATGACATAGCGCGACCAATGCAGGCCGCCGAAGTCCCTGGCGTGGGTTAATGAGGTGTTGACGAAGCCCCCCGTCCAGCCGTGGTATGTCAGTACGCCGAGGTGACAACACTGCCCAACCCGAATCATTTACCTGTGCACAAAAAATAGTGCAAACCGGGGATAATAATAATAATGATAAATTAAAAAATATTGCATAATAAATAATTTATGCAAAGTGAGTAATAAAAGGAATATGGCCTGGCGCCGAAGTCAATGTTGATGCTGGGCGTCGGCGTGATGCGGTAAAGGTTTGGCAAAGCCTGAATTCACAGGTCGGTCCGAGTTCCGGATGCTGCGTTCGCCGGACTATGTACGGAAACTGACCGAACCACCACGCGACCGTCGTTAATGCGGCCATCATTTGATAGACCTGTGTACAGATGATGGACAAACCAGAGTAATAATTTCTTGGGAAAAATAAACCCAAACAAGCAAAAAATACTAGGATTAATAGGACCTGGTTTATTTGTTGTAGTAATCCAAAGAAAAGTGACTCCCAAAATTGGGACTCGATCCGCATTCTCATTGCCTGATGGGCGGTGAAGCGACGGCATGGCGATGCTGGTAAAGGTTGGCTCGTCGAGGCAAAGCCCCCGGTCCAGCTAACGTGACGAAGCCGGTTGACTGGTGAAGCTGAAGTCTCCGGAGTAGGTTGATGAAGAGATGGCGAAGCCCCCGGTCCAGCCGAGGTGTTGAAGTCTCGATGTCAGCCGATGAGTCGAAGTAGGTCGGCGTGATGGACATCGACTTGAAAAAGCAACAGTGTGGCCCTGCCAATGCAGGTCGTGACTCGTGACGTGGTCAATGCCGGCTTGATGAAGTGACCGTGCGACGATGCCGGCGTGCCCGCTCCGTGTAATCCATGGGGCGGCGATGTTGGTGATGATTTATCCTTCGCGATGCCGAACTCCTGTTCGGCTCGCCGAGATGATGATCCGAAGAAGTTGAGCTCGGCTCAACAAAGTGACGACGTGTCTAGCGCAGGTCGGCAGCCGTGGAGCAAGATTGCCGGACTGGTTTGACACCAGCATGATGGTGCAGATCATGTTCAAAAGATTCTAAAGTTAGTGGGATGTGTTCGGGAACAAAACACAATCCTCATACAAAACTTCCTTCAAAAAGGATGTCCGAAATCCCGTTCATAAAAAAGACGAACTCGGGTCGGATTCGTTTTCGCGCAGAAAACAGATCCGAAAAGTGATGCACTAATCGGAATGTTCCCGAAGTTTGGACGGTCGGATCGAGCTGAAATTTTGAGGGATGGTAGATATAGGAATTCCGCAGCCGTTCAACGGTTGGATCTTCCAAAGAACATCCGAGCTAGAAGCTGGACACCACGCACTAAACTCGTCCAGATTCCCGTCCAGATTTGACAGGGCTCCGGTATATCGCGGATTGCCAGAGATTCCTCCATCGGAACTCGACGAAATTTTCCAGGGTTTCTGTAGACTCAATTCCGCACAATTCCACCCAAGCAATCGTTAAAACGACATTTGAGGAGGCGGTGGCGGCGGATACAAGTTCGCTGTCCAGAAAAACAGCACGGTCGCCCGAGGGCAATGTCGACGTTGATCCCCCGGGCTCCCTGGATGATTCCTCCATGATCTTGATAGAGATCGGAGTTGATGTTGATGAAGGCCCTCATCCGAACATGATGATCGGAGGTAGGGAGCAGTCCTCGGTCCAGCCAAGGTGACCAGCCGAACCGGTGACAAAGAAGCCGATGTCGCAGTCTATCTGCAGTCGAGCCATTGATCCTTTTGCCGATCACACAGCGGAGCTCTCAATGAAAGCACCAATGTCGGTGTCAAAACCGGCGGATCTCGGGTAAGGGGTCCCGAACTGTGCGTCTAAGGCTAATGGTAACAGGAGGCGGGGGACACAATGTTTACCCAGGTTCGAGCCCTCTTGATGAAGGTAATACCCTACTTCCTGGTTGATTGATCTTGATGATATGAGTATTACAATAGTTGATCTACCACGAGATCGTAGAGGCTAAACCCTAGAAGCTAGCCTATGGTATGATTGTTGTTTTTCTATCGACTAGCCTGGCCTCGGTTTATATAATGCACCAGTGGCCTAGGATAACAAGAGTCCTAGCCGAATACGCCGGTGGGGAGGAGTCCTTGTCTTGATCATCAAGTCTTGTGGAATCTTCCTTGTATGCGGCAGCTGTCCGAACTGGCCCATGAGTATACGGCCATGGGGGTCCTCGGCCCAATCTAACAGATCGGGAGATGACGTGGTGAGTACCCCCTAGTCCAGGACACCGTAAAACGCATTCACCTTTCCAAGCCTGACGTCAACGATGCAATGACGCAAGACAGGGCCACCTCCCTATGCTCATCCAACCTAAAGCAACTTTCGTTGAGACCCTGCTGCGCCACGCCATCGAGACTCCGCGTCATTGATGTGTCACGTGGAACACACACCACCTCAGAAATGTTCCACTGGTCCCTCGAGTCGATGCACACCTCCAAGAATGATGCCCCCAATGGGGAAATGACAAAAACCTTTCCCCTTGCTCAAGGAGAGACATCGGCATTCCGGCATTCCAAAAGACAGTAAAGAGATCGGAGAGCCCACAACATACAACAAAACCAATTCACCGGTACAAAACCAACCAGGTAGAGAGTTTAAATATTGTATGGGGCGGCAGCCCAGCGGACACAACCGGGTATAGAGTTGACAGAGACATTGACACATCACAAAATGTTTTTTTGAAGACTTGCGAGACTGGAGTTCTTACGCAAGATTCCTCATGTTATTTCATAATCGCTCTCCAAAGCCAGACACCTATTGAACATTGTATACATCTGGAGAGATACATACACCCCGTCATGGGAGGGATCACATGGAGCTACGCTCTTTTTCCTTCCATAGCTACTAGTTAGGACCATAGGCTGCGATCTGCTCCTCCAGCTTCATCAAAAGAACAATAGATTAATTATTACGACATTTCTAAGGTACATATTGATGGCCAAGTCACAAGGTTTCACAAATCATCCATGTTACAAGGTGGTTGATATCTTATTCCAGTATTTGGCTAAGCTTAATTTACGGTGAGAAACAAAGAAATTATATTGCTTAGAACTACCCCATACAGCTACTGAATCGTGATGACACAAATTAAGACATAAACGTTTTAGATACCTCGGAAACCAAACAGTATATCTAGATAAATATCAACAGCAACAAGAATGAGATTAAGTTCTTTATTTTTTTATCTTAAAGGAACCATGTCCGATCTTTAGATTATGATACTAGTAAGAAGTTGGAAGTCAAAGCCAACATACGCATATAAGGGGCTACCTGCATCATAGCCTCGAACTTGCTGCGCACTTCACAGAACTCATTCCAAGCAAGAGCCAACGCCATGAGGCATCTGGAATAATGCAATCATACCACGCAGTCAAATTCTGGACAGAGTAATCAAGTGAACTGAACTAACAGTGGTTCGGAAAGCATAACCTCTGTCTGAAAAAAAAACTCTAGCCATCTCAGACATAGTCATGCTATAAACATAAGTCTAGAACTATACAGTGGTTGCAAATGAAGTGAATGAGCAGGTTAGGGCTATGAGCTAAATATAGATGGTGTTGGTAATAATGATTGTGCAACATATATAATAAGGTACTAAGTACTGACCTTTCTTTGCTTCTTGGCTCGTAGAACCGACGGAATTGCATGCAGGAGAGGTTCACTTTCTTAGCACCAACACTGATACATACACAGAAGAGTAAGATCAGGACACTAAGGATTTTTCATGCTTATTAAACGCTATTGTGGCATGCTGATCAACATAACCATACTAGCGATATCATAATAATATTGTGAAGGAGCCATTTCCTATCAAGGTTGTCAGACACAATATATTGTTTGATTAATCCAAAAAATAAATAACATTAGCATTTAATGTGATAGTAGATCAGTAGTACTAGAGATATGTACAACACGTCAAAGTTTCACTTGCCAAGCCATCACGTTGGCACGAATATCAACAATTACATTACACAGCACACAACTAAATCCGGCTCTTCTAATTATTGCTATATGACAGCACGATCGACATGAGCCACATGCCCATGACGTACACACCCCATGCCAAATTGCCAACACATTGGAAAAGAAACAACATCGATATAGTGGACAACCAGCAAAATGACCATTGATGTTACATAGAATATAGCAAATCATGGATACCAGAAATGTTTGCAGAACCAGAATTTTTATTGCCGTCCTAGAATATTCCATTAGCTAACTAATAGATTCGTTAGTACTATAGCAAAAATGTCCGCAAGACGACAAAGTGTTCCCTGCAGAGCAATAGCATTGCCGTTGGCAGGAATAACGACAATTGTGCGTGTAACACAACTAGACTCAGCTCTTATGCTTGAGTGTATACGACAGCTGCAAACAACACCACCCCGATAAACCAGAAAAACTACCATGGGTGTTACGCATAATAGCAAATGATTAATTCGGGTACATCCATTATATGGAGCACAGCTAAATTCGGCAACTATAATTATGGCTACACGACAACGCAGACACCACGAACGGCATGCCCATGACAAACACGTCTTAATCACACGATATGGATGCAACAAAGAAACAACCATATGTACAGTTAATACTGAGCAGGGAAAGAAAGGGTTTATCCTCATTATACATGTAGCTGCACCCCTTGAGCTGACGCACGAGGACGTCCACAATGTCGTAGTCCACCACAGGTTGGTTCCTGTGGATCGCAAAGCAGAGAAGACAATATGGATGAGTACCCGAGCGAGCCCAGATAACAGAAGCAGAGGAAGAGAGGAGGGATTGGGGGCGGACAGCAGACCGGCGATGTCGTTGAGGATCCTCTTGGTGTCTTTGATGAAGAGGTTGATCATCTCGGTGACGTAGCCCGGGGCTGCAGTGCCATTCTCTTCCATCGACCGCAGTTGCTGGAAATTCTCGTCCAGCATGCCCTAGATGAATCACATGACAAGATCGAAGGCGAAGATGAACTAGGAGAGTCAGCCAGCCACCGGAACAACCACACGGCCGAGGTGTACATGGGATGGGATGACGACGGGGTGGACTCACCGTGGTGAACATGGATGTGACAAGGTTGTCTAGCCGGGCCCTGATCGCGGCAGCTGCCATTGTTGAGGATGTGATGGAGCGGATCTGGGGCCGGATCACCTGCTGATCGGAAGATGTGGCGGAGTAGCCAGGGGATGGAAACCTTTATGTGGCTGGACGCACGAGACTCTCCCACTGAAGCGTTTGGCGGCGAGTGCTACGTTACCTATACTTGCTTGTCCATTAACGGGCGAGCTTTGGAGCCTTGGAGATGGCGTGCGTGCAGTGCATGAATGTGCAGCTAGATGGTCTGGAGATGGAGTGTAGGGCATCTTCTTTGGATGGTTCTGTCGTTCGTCTGCTATACTCTTGTTTTACTTTTGTGTGTGTGAACTGTGTGGTTGCCGTGCCTAGCTCCTGCGTGGTTTTCCTTTTCTTTTGAGCACAAAAATGCTTTCTGCGTGGGTTTTGTTGGGTTTAAGATTCTGTCAGTGGCCTTGCCAAAGGTGCCACCAGGCCGGTACTTGGGCTGTGGGTGACGGGCTTGGCCTAGCTCACAATACTGCACTATATGAGCATCTCTAGCAGAACAGATTCCGCAAAATCTGTTAAAACTTTCTATCCGCAAAATCGTTTTACGGTTCGCCCTAAGAGAATTTTGCAGGCAGTTCATCCCCGGCCAAGAATAGATACCGCAAATAGTACCTTAAATTTTAAAACTAAAACTTAAACATGTTCCTGCTACATAGATAGTCCAGACCTCGCCGGAGTTTATCACACACACGGACAAACTAAAATAAAAAATTTAAATCGACCGAGGAACGGCGGCAGCCCATGAATTCATGTCGAGAAGGAACTCGCACGCCGAGCCGTAGAAGGTGTAGGCGAGCTCGTGGCCCACCTTCGCCGCCTCGAAGCGTTCAGCGGTGCCCTCTTTGCCAGCCTCTAGCGCCTCCTTCGCGGCATGGTGCGCGATCTCCGCCTCCTGGAGCTTCTTCGTCGCCGGCCAGAGTGCCTTGGAGCTCATTGAAGTGCTGCCACATGCAGTTGCCGCTGCTGCGGGAGCGGGCCGGCTGGAGCTGCCAGCCTCTGCGTCGTGCTGGCCGAGTTTGCGTGGCGGCAGCGACCCTCACGTCCGCGACCTTCTCCCAAAATGATCCACGCTTGAGAGGGAAAAATTGTCCGTATGCGCTCGCCAGAGCTAAGAAAAGAAAATGGCAAAGGGGGAGTAGACTGCGGCGGAAGGGGCGGGTCTATCTGGCACGGGAACCCTAAAACGCCCCCTCCCCACACGTATAATAGCGGAAGCGGCAGTTCGCGGGTCGCCCATATATTTTTTACTGGCCGGTGCAAATATACCGCTTGTGTTCCAGCCCAAGAAAGCCTGGAAATACTAAATCGGACAAAAATATATGTGCGGGCGGTGGGATAGGGTATCTGCTAGAGATGGTGTAACTCACGAGAGGCGTTGATTGATCACGACGACTATATTTTGCATTAAGCGATACAGTAGCAAGTCTCGCTGAAGGTTCTACAGTAATTGGGCCAGCACATTCGTGCGCGAATAGTTTTAAAAAGAATAGGAAAAGGGGAGAAGCAAGGATTGATCACTAGTCTCCGAGAAGATCGTCGGCGCTGCTAGCCAACCCACCCGCATCCCAACTAGATCCAACCCCGCACCAGTGAAGGAGCCTGGAAAGGGGATCCCGACGGCTCTGGCCCAACAGCCTGCACTGCCAGTGCTGCACTAGAAGACGCCATGCAGACATGGCAATGAGTCTCCACAGGCCAAATCTGTCCGTCCAGAACCGGCTGGGCAGGCCCTGATGCCCGCCAACCCTAACCCAAAATCCCAACATATCCAAAATGCTAGCCGCCGGACCCCCTGCACCATCACGGCTTCGTCGCCGCCAAGCTAGAGCTGCCCCAATGGAAGTGCTCCGAGTGACGTAGAGGACAGCACCACATGGCCGTGGGGTCGACCAGACACAACCACCCCGGCCACCAGCGAACTCCCGGTGACCTGGCTCCGCCGCAACCTCGCCTGGCGCCAGATCCATGTGATCGGATGCCACCATGCCTCCGTCGTGCCACCACCACACGCGCCCGCCACTGGGAGTGCCCGCCGCTGAACCCCACGTGAGCTCGGCGCCGCCACCCGAAACATCCATCCTACGCCAGCCACCTACGAGCGAGGGGGAGAGGAGGTCCCGCTACCGCCGGCTCCGACCAGGCTTTGCCCCTTAGCGCCTGCTGGCGGCGGTGGTGATGAAGGGGCGAGAGGAGGGAAAGGAGGGTCGGCCACTAGGGTTTCCTCCTCGTCGCTCATGGGAGCGGCACGGAGGGTGGGGAAGAAGACTCCAGTGAACATGTTTAGTGGTGGCTTATGGAGCAACATCAGCAATCAACTAGTTTAGGTAGCATCATGAATTGGTTATCCAGGAAATTCGAGCCAGCGGATGGGAGGGGGTTGTACTAGCTCAGTGCCTTGTGAAGCAGAGGCCGAGGTACTCCCCTTTTTCAAAAAAAAAACATGCTCAATGGCAGCAAGCCAATAGCCTAGTTCTTCGATTCCTACACTTACACGAGAACAGTGCTTATGTCAGACCCAATTGTCTCCTATGAATTTCAAGTTGGGCTTCGCTCGTCGCTTCGGCCGAGTGGGCTAGTCTTGGACTTCTCTTGAAATGCATGATGCAATAGTTCGTGTGACATCCCACCCCCCCTTTAGATTTGACTTGACCCCAAGCCAATGCTCGAGGGTACCATGCCTTCAGAGGAATCACGTCTTCCAAGGACGCCGGTGATGCGGGAAAGCTGGGACAGTGTATGAGGGCTTGCTCAACTTACTGATGACCCCTCTCCACCGTGTGTCAGTCAGGGATGGCTGCTAATTCTTGGAACCGAAGGTGGACGACGCCGAGAATCGGCAGCTCCTGTTGCACGGTAGTGGATGGTGGCATAACAGCTTGCAGTTGCAGAGAAGTGTTTGACGAGGTGGATACGAGCTTGCCCACGCAAGTCCATTTTATATGCCACCACACCCGTGCACTACAATACCTGAAAGGGACCAAAATTGTGATAAGCTAATTTGTGGTTAGCGCATGCCGCGATGGATAACTGAGCATACAACTGCAACTTCAAATAAACCCAATCTCGAACAACAAATATTCTATCCTAGTTACGACAGCCTTGTCCTTCAGGTGTTGTCGAGCTTGGTTCCGATTGTGGCAGGCGAGCAACCATTGTAACCAGCTCCCTGGTCGAAGCCCCTAGATCAGTCACTGCCTCGTCAAGGACATTGTTAAGTCGAAAGAAGAGAGGGTTGTGCCCGTAGATGGCTTCAAATGGTGTAGACTAGTGGTTGGGGCGCCACCTGAGGGGAAGTTTGTGCGGTGCCATATAGGGTGGCACCCTTTCCATGGAATTTTAGCTCTAGTTGATAACATACATGCATGCACAACTGATGCATTACATACAAGGCTCCTTTTCATCAAAAAGTGAACCAAATTCAGCAAATAAACAAGCAATTCTTCAAACATTCTGTTGGCAACCATTCAACATAATTCTATAGACGACAAATATAATTTTCTACAGAGATCTTATGTCAACTGTTTACTAACAATGCTAGGTTAACAAGATCAGCATAGTACTATTATCCACAAGAAAGGTAATTTGTTTCTTGCGCAGATCAACATTGCATATACTCCAGCCATAAAAAACCCAGCAACAGTGTGCTGCAAGAATAAGAGAGCCCAATGTCAAACATCAATTTGGCTGCTAAAAACATCATTCATTCATCATATAACATTATTTTTCATTGTCAAATCATGTGCACCAAATTGGCATTTACAAGAAGTCAAGTTCTCATTTCTAAATGGTTGAAAAACGATCTATTTGGTAACAACAAATGCCAACAGTCAAATTCCTATGGGAAGAGATCAGACCATATAAGAATCTAAGAGAAACATAGAAGCACTGAAGTATATGGGGCGTCCTTCAAAAGTTCACACAACCTTTCATACGAACCCAACCAAATCTAATAACATACAAGGATGTGAGAAGAGAAGGGACCTTTGGGAATGATAGCTTTGGTGCAGCTTCGACAACTTAAACCAAATTTGACCTTTTCACATCCAGGGAATTCAAGATGAGTCTCGACCTTGCCAGTCTTGCGCTTCTTTTTCTTCTCGTCCAGATGTCTGAAACCAATGATACATGATATGTTATTATCCATTTATTATTATATGTTGCCATGAGTGAATGTGGAGGTTTTCTTAGAGTATATGTCATAGTTAAAAAATAAAAGCTGAAGCAAGATACCTGGTTTATTCTTTACACGAGTCAACATTGGATACAAGTGGATTGATGCAAAAGCTACACAATTACACTCAAGCAAACCAAGACAGATCAAATGGTTAAACCAAGACATTCGCCACAAGTTTCTTGAAACGGAGATCCTCAACCATCCATCACTTCCTCTTCTTCTTTCCACCATCAGCATTCGCGTTCTCGTCGGCCGCTGGTCCACCCTCTGCTGCCTAGGCATATATAGCAGCCTCCAACTTCCGCTTCTTTGTTTTCTTCACAATCATAGGAATTCCCAAGAAATGTTTGTAATGCGCCGGTTCGCTGCAAAACGATGGATTTAGGTATTAGGCAGTTAATACTAACATGGTGAAGTGAAACATAAGTCGATATAAAACCAGTCATGTCATCAATATGTGCACATGATTAGCAAATTGATGCTTCAAGTTTGGTTTCCTACAATTATATCAACCAACTGTATGCTAAACATGCATGTTCAAGCTCAATTTGACTAAACCTGTTTGTGTCCAATCAACAATCATGTGTATCAAAAAAAGACAGACAACAAAAGAACAGAGTTATTGGGTCACACAGTAATAAACAAATCAAACTAAATCCATCAACAATTTCTGTATGCCCAAAGAAGAGACCATTTTAGCTTTCGGTCAGCTTTAACCCATTAGACTCCATAATCATCAAAAGTACTTGACTTGCAATTTGGTTACTGGACAGCCACTACAAATGATGGCCTGATACAATATTATTTCAGATTACATTGAACAATCAAATATTGTAACTAAATGTACAGTAGGGGTTAGATCTTTAGTTCGGCTCTATTTGGGATTTTGGGTGTAAACATGTAATAGCTTACTAAGATCTAGAAAGACATGAGACACATGAATGGAATAGCCAACTCACAGGTCACAGGTTATCTATGTGCCTCCTATTATCTTTCTAAATCTGATCCATCCACATCTCATCCAAAGGTCCAGTAACATGCATAGGAGAGTAACTCAAGTTTTCAATGATCTCTTGCCACAATCAAAGAGCAAAATTTTACATTCCAGTGTTAATAGTAGGCAGTGAAATGCACCAAAAAAGCCAGAACTTGCAGCAAATAAGGAAATTCAGAATTACTAATGAAAAACACATATAGAGAAAGTAGAAGAAAATACTTCAACAGCGTCCCATAGTTGAACAGTTCCATCAGAAGATGACGTAGCCAACTGAGTCGAATTCGGTCTGAATCTTATGTCCGTTACAAAGCTTGTATGTTCTTCTGGTTTAGTATCCATGTTAAAATTATCCATACTCCAGAGGAAAACCTACAGTATCATAGAAACATCACATATAAGAAAACATAAATTGCTTTACAACGGCCTAATTTTCTATCAGATAGACAAAGCAATAACAAAATTACATGTCAACACTGCAGGTAAAGGTGAGTGAAATGGTAATATTGCATCTCCAGAGATAAACAGAATAAGGTGTATGTGCTGGTGTACGGTAAGATACAAGAAATATGAGACAAGAGCAATTTTATTACTGGAAACAAATCTTGATTGAAACAACAATGGAAGAGGAGGTGCTAGGTGGGAGCCTTTGCCACTGCTCACCTCGCTGCTGCTGCTGCCCCCATGGATCTGGAGCTCGGGGGATAGGGGAGCCGCTGCTTCCCATCTACTTTGCCTCGCCCCGGCCGCCGAGGCACGACACCATCGACCCAACACCGGTGGCGTGCTCGCAGCCGCTTCCCTTCTTACTCACCGGACCATCAGCCAGCCAACGACGAGTTCTTCCTCCCACCCTTCCAGCAGTCACTTCGATCGGATCGATCCGCCGCCTCCCGCGCATTGTTGATTCGAAAAGACGGGCCTGTTGGGGAACATAGTAATTTCAAAAAATTCCTACGCACACGCAAGATCATGGTGATGCATAGCAACGAGAGGGGAGAGTCTGTCCACGTACCCTCGTAGACCGACAGCGGAAGCGTTATGACAACGCGGTTGATGTAGTCGTACGTCTTCACGATCCGACCGATCCAAGTACCGAACGCACGGCACCTCCGAGTTCAGCACACGTTCAGCTCAATGACGTCCCACGAACTCCGATCCAGCAGAGCTTTGCGGGAGAGTTCCGTCAGCACGACGGCGTGATGATGGTGTTGATGATGCTACCGACGCAGGGCTTCGCCTAAGTACCGCTACGATATTACCGAGGTGGAATATGGTGGAGGGGGCGCCGCACAAGGCTAAGAGATCAATGATCAATTGTTGTGTCTCCAAGGGTGCCCCCCTCCCCGTATATAAAGGAGTGGAGGAGGGAGAGGACCGGCCCTCTCTATGGCGCACCCTAGGGGAGTCCTACTCCCACCGGGAGTAGGATTCCCCTTTTCCTAGTAGAACTAGGAGCCCTTCCAAGTAGTAGGAGTAGGAGAGAAGGAAAGGGAAAAGAGAAGAGAAGGAAGGAGGGGGCGCCGCCCCTCCCCCTAGTCCAATTCGGACTAAACCTTGGGGGGCGCGCAGCCTCCCCTCTCTCTTTCCCCTAAAGCCCAATAAGGCCCATATACTCCCCGGCGAATTCCCGTAACTCCCCGGTACTCCGAAAAATACCCGAATCACTCGGAACCTTTCCGATGTCCGAATATAGTCGTCCAATATATCGATCTTTATGTCTCGATCATTTCGAGACTCCTCGTCATGTCCCCGATCTCATCCGGGACTCCGAACTACCTTCGGTACATCAAAACACATAAACTCATAATACAAATCGTCACCAAACGTTAAGCGTGCGGACCCTCATATGCTCCGTGGCGTTTCAAAAAACGTCTTTGAAGCCCCGATTCTAAGCCGTAAAGCATGGTGCACTAAACTATCAAGTAGTCATCATATCGAGCTTGCCAAATGTTCATAACATCTGCAGTTGCTCCTGCAATCAGTTTGTCACCTAGTGGTGCATCAAGGACATAATTCTTCTGTGCAGCAATGAGGATAATCCTCAGATCACGGATCCAATCCGTATCATTGCTACTAACATCTTTCAACTTAGTTTTCTCTAGGAACATATCAAAAATAAAACAGGGGAGCTAAACGCGAGCAATTGATCTACAACATAGATATGCTAATACTACCAGGACTAAGTTCATGATAAATTAAAGCTCAGTTAATCATATTACTTAAGAACTCCCACTTAGATAGACATCCCTCTAATCATCTAAGTGATCACGTGATCCAAATCAACTAAACCATGTCCGATCATCACGTGAGATGGCGTAGTTTTCAATGGTGAACATCACTATGTTGATCATATCTTCTATATGATTCACGCTCGACCTTTCGGTCTCTAGTGTTCGGAGGCCATATCTGCATATGCTGGGCTCGTCAAGTTTAACCCGAGTATTCTGCGTGTGCAAAACTGGCTTGCACCCGTTGTAGATGAACGTAGAGCTTATCACACCCGATCATCACGTGGTGTCTCGGCACGACGAACTTTGGCAACGGTGCATACTCAGGGAGAACACTTTTATCTTGAAATTTAGTGAGAGATCATCTTATAATGCTACCGTCAATCAAAGCAAAATAAGATGCATAAAAGATAAACATCACATGCAATCAATATAAGTGATATGATATGGCCATCATCATCTTGTGCTTGTGATCTCCATCTCCGAAGCACCGTATGATCACCATCGTCACCGGCGCGACACCTGATCTCCATCGTAGAATCGTTGTTGTCTCGCCAGCTATTGCTTCTACGACTATCGCTACCGCTTAGTGATAAAGTAAAGCAATTACAGGGCGATTGCATTGCATACAATAAAGCGACAACCATATGGCTCCTGCCAGTTGCCGATAACTCGTTACAAAACATGATCATCTCATACAATAAAATATAGCATCATGCCTTGACCATATCACATCACAACATGCCCTGCAAAAACAAGTTAGACGTCCTCTACTTTGTTGTTGCAAGTTTTACGTGGCTGCTACGGGCTGAGCAAGAACAGTTCTTACCTACGCATCAAAACCACAACGATAGTTCGTCAAGTTAGTGTTGTTTTAACCTTCTCAAGGACCGGGCGTAGCCACACTCGGTTCAACTAAAGTTGGAGAAACTGACACCCGCTAGTCACCTGTGTGCAAAGCACAGCTGTAAAACCAGTCTCGCGTAAGCGTACGCGTAATGTCGGTCCGGGCCGCTTCAACCAACAATACCGCCGAACCAAAGTATGACATGCTGGTAAGCAGTATGACTTGTATCGCCCACAACTCACTTGTGTTCTACTCGTGCATATAACATCTACGCATAGACCTGGCTCAGATGCCACTGTTGGGGAACGTAGTAATTTCAAAAAATTCCTACGCACACGCAAGATCACGATGATGCATAGTAACGAGAGGGGAGAGTGTGTCCACGTACCCTCATAGACCGAAAGCGAAAGCGTTATGACAATGCGGTTGATGTAGTCGTACATCTTCACGATCCGACCGATCCAAGTACCGAACGCACGGCACCTCCGAGTTCAGCACACGTTCAGCTCGATGACATCCCACGAACTCCGATCCAGCAGAGCTTTCCGGGAGAGTTCCATCAGCACGACGGCGTGATGACGGTGTTGATGATGCTACCGACGCAGGCTTCGCCTAAGTACCGCTACGATATTACCGAGGTGGAATATGGTGGAGGGGGACACCGCATACGGCTAAGAGATCAATGATCAATTGTTGTGTCTCCAAGGGGTGCCCCCCTCCCCGTATATAAAGGAGTGGAGGAGGGAGAGGGCCGGCCCTCTCTATGGCGCACCCTGGGGGAGTCCTACTCCCACCGGGAGTAGGATTCCCCTTTTCCTAGTAGAACTAGGAGCCCTTCCAAGTAGTAGGAGTAGGAGAGAAGGAAAGGGAAAAGAGAAGAGAAGGAAGGAGGGGGCGCCGCCCCTCCCCCTAGTCCAATTCGGACTAAACCTTGGGGGGCGCGCAGCCTCCCCTCTCTCTTTCCCCTAAAGCCCAATAAGGCCCATATACTCCCCGGCGAATTCCCGTAACTCCCCGGTACTCCGAAAAATACCCGAATCACTCGGAACCTTTCCGATGTCCGAATATAGTCGTCCAATATATCGGTCTTTACGTCTCGACCATTTTGAGACTCCTCGTCATGTCCCCGATCTCATCCGGGACTCCGAACTACCTTCGGTACATCAAAACACATAAACTCGTAATACAAATCATCACCGAACGTTAAGCGTGCGGACCCTACGGGTTCGAGAACTATGTAGACATGACTGAGACACGTCTCCGGTCAATAACCAATAGCGGAACCTGGATGCTCATATTAGCTCCCACATATTCTACGAAGATCTTTATCGCACAAATCGCATAACAACATACGTTGTTCCCTTTGTCATCGGTATGTTACTTGCCCGAGATTCAATCGTCGGTATCTCAATACCTAGTTCAATCTCGTTACCGGCAAGTCTCTTTACTCGTTATGTAATGCATCATCCCGCAACTAACTCATTAGTCACATTGCTTGCAAGGCTTATAGTAATGTGCATTACCGAGAGGGCCCAGAGATACCTCTCCGACAATCAAAGTGACAAATCCTAATCTCGAAATACGCCAACTCAACAAGTACCTTCGGAGACACCTGTAGAGCACCTTTATAATCACTCAGTTACGTTGTGGCGTTTGGTAGCACACAAAGTGTTCCTCCGGTAAACGGGAGTTGCATAATCTCATAGTCATAGGAACATGTATAAGTCATGAAGAAAGCAATAGCAACATACTAAACGATCAAGTGCTAAGCTAACAGAATGGGTCAAGTCAATCACATCATTCTCCTAATGATGTGATCCCGTTAATCAAATGACAACTCATGTCCATGGCTAGGAAACTCAACCATCTTTGATCAACGAGCTAGTCAAGTAGAGGCATACTAGTGACACTATGTTTGTCTATGTATTCACACATGTATTATGTTTCCGGTTAATACAATTCTAGCATGAATAATAAACATTTATCATGATATAAGGAAATAAATAATAACTTTATTATTGCCTCTAGGGCATATTTCCTTCAGGGCCTAGTAGTTCTATCTGTCAAGATCCATCAGTTGACACAACTGGTTGGAAACGACGGTAATATGTTTCGATCTTTCTGTGAATAAACTTGAACATTGTTGTAGAATAACCAGCCATTAAACATGATATTATTATATACTGACATTGATATGAATTTTCACCAAACGTTCTTGTTATTATGAGCAAAAAAGATTTTCTGATTCTATATGCTATCGAATTGGACAAAGTGTATAGGTGTATGTGTAGGTTCTGTACCATTGTGATTTTGGGCTGTGCTCACTATGTATCAGTATTAAAATTAGATTCCTAAACCGTTCAACGTAATAGATTTGGTGTACAGCAGGTTCTAATTAGAAGCTAAGGGGGTGTTTGGTTTCCTGGGTGGCATGTGGCTCGCACCCGACATTACAATGTGACAAAAATAGCTCTGATTGTGCTACATAATTCATGGTATAAAACGTCCAGCTAAGTACTTTCAAAAAAAGAAGAGGAAAGAGAAAATACAATTTCAGAATATTAGGAGGTTTCAGTGTTTAAATTCAAATAAACAGTTTATGGAACCTTCTCCATATATAGGTTGGAGGCAGCAGATCATATAATTTGCCCACAACCAAAAAAGCATGATCAGTTATGTCGAATCATGAAAATCAATTGAATTTGAATAAGTTGACACCTACTCAAATATCTTTACAAATGGCCGATAAATCAACTGCTATACCTGTCGGTATTTGTGAGGATGTGCCTGTTGTGGTTGCAAACGTTACTATTTTAACGGACTTTGTTATTCTTGATATTTCCGAGGATGATAGTATGTCGATTATCCTTGGTAGACCCTTTTTGAATACTGCAGGGGCTGTTATTGATTGCAACAAAGGCAGTGTCACTTTTCATGTTAATGGTAATGAGCATATGGTACACTTTCCGAGGAAACAACCTCAAGTCCACAGTATCAATTCTATTGGAAAATTTTCAACGATTATTATTGGAGGTTTTGAATTTCCTCTTCCTACTATCAAGAAGAAATATGATATTCTTATTGTTGGGGACGTGCATATCCCCGTTGAGGTAACCTAGTGTTATTCGAAAATTCTCCGGTTTCATGCGATTCGGAAAGAGTTTGTTAACAGACTTGATCAACCTTGTTAGTGGATTCCTTTTGATGAGCATGAGATGGATGAAGTTAGAAAGCACAACTCTCTATACCCTCCTTTTACTTTCTGTTAGTTAGATTAAATAAAGCAAAAATAGTCTTTTCTATCTGTTTTCTGGATTATCCTTGCAATAAAAAAAATACCGCGAAAATAAAAGTTCTCCAAACGTCCTGAAAATGAAACATGATTTTTTGTAGAATATTTAAGAATATCTGGCACTGAGAACACACCAGGGGGGCCCACCATTTGGCCACGAGGGTCCAGGGCGCGCCCATCCCCCTGGGGCGTGCCCCCTGCCTCGTGGGCCCCACGTAGACCCCCTCCAATTATTCCTGCACCCACTCACTTCGTCTTCCTCCCGAAAAAAATCCTCCCATAGCTCAAACCCGTGTTCTAGCTCATCTTGCTGCCATTTTCGATCTCCTTGCTCAAAGCTCCATTCACAAAACTGTTTGGGGAGATTGTTCTTCGGTATGTGACTCCTCCAATGGTACAATTATTTTTTGTTCTAGTGCTTTATTTATTGCAAATTTTTGCTGCTAAGGTGACGCTGTTCTTGAGCTTGCATGTCAAATTTATATGGTCCAAAGTAGTTTTAATGCATGATATAGCTTCTAGGCACTTGTGGGAGTAGTTGCTATTAATCTTGTTGAGTTTGGTTCACTTCTATTTTGAGTCACTAAAAATTTCAGAAATTTTTCAGAGGAAGAGAAATGTTTAGGAAAATGTACCAAGGTGGTTCCTCAAGGAAACAAGGACCAAGGCTCGCAATATGTCAGCCAGACAATGAACCACCGAGGGAAGCTCAAGTGCGGCCTTGTGAATGGCTGTCAGAAGAGTTTATGGTCCAAGCAGGCATCAAGGATAAATTTGACGTGCATGTGCATAACGCTGATCTTGAGGGCTTCATGTCAGATAAGTGCCCACAATACTACTACCTAACTGATTCCTTTGTGAGAAGGTTTAAATTTACATCCTCGCGCAATTATCACACCGTTTTATTTGATCTTTATGATAAATCATATACCATGGACCTAGAAGATTTTAATACTGCTTGTAAACTCCCGCAGTGGGGCAATGTTAGTGAACCGCGTAAATCTGAATATAAAGACTTTCTTGCTAGTATCACTATGGGGGAATCTAGAGAAATCACACAAGCTACCATAGGGAGCATTCATTTTCCTTCCATACATTATTTTGCTTTGTTTATAGGTAGATGTATTAACGGTAAAGATGAGGCTTGTCACATGTGCGTTCCAGATCTTAGTGTCCTCAAGAGTGCGGTATTAGGTGATAAACAATATAACTTGGGGGACATTGTTGCACGTAGCTTGCATCTTAACGGTATAAGTGGAGATTTGTTTGGTGGAATTTATGCAACTCGTGTAGCTAATTTTCTTGATGTACCCATACATGAAAATGACATGGAATTGCCTCCTGCTTATCTAGATTATAATACTATGGTTCGCCATCAGTTTGTTGAGAGGAATGAACAGTTCCTCCAGTATCGACTAATCTTTGACAGACGTCGCACTATCCATGTTACTCTCCCTGCTCCTACCTTCTTTTACTTTCAGGCAAAAAGGAGATATGTTATAACCAGGGAGGAGGCGAACGAGTATGAAAGGAGGACGGAGGAAGCTCGCCTTCAAGCTGCAGCACTTGAGGCAGTAGCTGATGCATCTCAGTACAACCCCAGCTACAACTTTGGATATCCGCCAGGCCAGCAGTGGCCATAGACCAACTTAGGCCAATAGCCTAAGCTTGGGGAGTACGTATTTCTCACCGACATTACATTCATGTTCACACACTCATTCTAGTTGTCGGTGCTCATACTTTTTCATTGTACTATGCATGCTAGTTTATTTTCTCTTCTAAGTCTTTTTCTTGTGTGTTTGAAAAACCTTAAGAAAAACCAAAAAAAATTAGTTGTAGCTTTTAGCTAGCCTACTTTCCATGCCTGTAGTAGTAGTAATTAAAAGAAAACCCAAAAAGATTCCTCGTTCTTGTTTTGTTTGTTGGGAGCTTTCCCGTGTAAATAGTTTTATTTCTTTTCTTATTCTTTGGGGGTCGAGAGGAGAAGACCATGATGAAAATGTTGAGTGGCTTTCATATGCATTATTGTTGATTTAACCAAGATCTCATATTACCTTGTCTTCTCCCTTGTATTAAATGCTTGCAGATTCCAGCTTAGTCCAATGCACGTGCACTATTATTATTATCCACACCGTTTGGTCGTGCAAGTGAAAGGCAATAATGACGATATATGATGGACTGATTGAGATGAAAGAAGTTGGTATGAACTCGACCTATCTTGTTTTTTTTAAATATGATTAGTTCATCGTTCCTGATTCAGCCTATTATGAATGAAACATGTTTGCAATGACAATTAGAGATTATAGTGGCTCATGCCATGCTTAATTTGCTAGGAGTTTATAATGGTTTACCTTGCGTGCCGACATGCTATTAAAATGGTTGTGATGTGGTATGATAGGGTGGTATCCTCCTTTGAACGATTCGAGTGACTTGACTTGGCACATGTTCACGCATGTAGTTGAAACAAAATAAACATAGCCTCCATGATATTTATGTTCATGGTGAATTATATCCTACTCATGCTTGCACTCAGTGTTGATTAATTTTAATGCATGTTCATAACTGTTGTCGCTCTCTAGTTGGTCGCTTCCCAGTCTCTTTCTAGCCTTAACTTGTACTAAGCGGGAATACTGCTTGTGCATCAACTTCCATAAACCCCAAAGTTATTCCATATGAGTCCACCATACCTTCCTATATGCGGTATCTACCTGCCGTTCCAAGTAAATTTGTATGTGCCAAACTCTAAACCTTCAAATGAAATTCTATTTTGTATGGTCGAATAGCTCATGTATCAACTAGGGTTGTCTATATCTTCCATGCTAGGTGGGTTATTCTCATGATGAGTGGACTCCGCTCATCACTCACGAGAAAATGGCCGGTAACCAGGATGCCCAGTCCCATGCTCAAATTAAAATAATTGCAAACAAAACTCCCCCAGAACTGTTGTTGGTTGGAGGCACCCGTTGTTTCGGGCAAGCCATGGATTGATGCTTGTTGGTGGTGGGGGGGTACAAACTTTACCATTCTGTTTGGGAACCGCCTATAATGTGTGTAGCATGGAAGTTATCGAGATCTCTTGGTTGTTCTGATGACAATGAAAGTATGCCACTCATAATATTATTTATCTCTATTTCAAAACTCGAGCTCTGGCACCTCTACAAATCCATGCTTCCCTCGGCGAAGGGTCTATCTATTTACTTTTATGTTGAGTCATCAGCCTCTTATTAAAAAGCACCAATTGGAGAACACCGCTGTCATTTGCATGCATTACTATTAATTTACGTTGAGTATGACTATGACTGGATCTCTTTTACCATGAATTACAATGTCTAGTCAGTCCTTGATCTTCAGAGGTGCTTTGCATTTATGTTTTGCGGTCTCAGAAAGGGCTAGCGAGATACCATCTTGTTATATCATATTATGATTGTTTTGAGAAAGTGTTGTCATCCGAGATTTATTATTATTGCTCGCTAGTTGATTATGCCACTGATATGAGTAAACATAAGACCTAAGTTTTATTGTGAATATGGTTTTCATAATCTTTGCTGAAAACTTGAATGTTGGCTTTACATATTTGCAACAACAAGATCAAACAGAGTTTGTAAAAGTTTTTTCTTTATCACTTTCAGTTTGTCAACTGAATTGCTTGAGGACAAGCAAAGGTTTAAGCTTGGGGGAGTTGATACGTCTCCAACGTATCTACTTTTCCAAACACTTTTGCCCTTGTTTTAGACTCTAACTTGCATGATTTGAATGGAACTAACCCGGACTGACGTTGTTTTCAACAGAATTGTCATGGTGTTATTTTTGTGCAAAAATAAAAGTTCTCGGAATGACCTGAAAATCCACGGAGACACGTTTTGGAAATAATAAAAAATACTGGCGAAAGAATCAGCATCAGGGGGTCCACACCCTGTCCACGAGGGTGCAGGGCGCGCCCACCCCCCTGGGGCGCTCCCCCTGCCTCGTGGGCCCCCTGAGACTCCACCGACCTCAACTCCAACTCCATATATTCACGTTCGGGGAGAAAAAAATCAAAGAGAAGGATTCATTGCGTTTTACGATACGGAGCCGCTGTCAAGCCCTAATCTCTCTCGGGAGGGCTAATCTGGAGTCCGTTTGGGGCTCCGAAGAGGGGTATCCGTCGCCGTTGTCATCATCAACCATCCTCCATCACCAATTTCATGATGCTCATCGCCGTGCATGAGTAATTCCATCATAGGCTTGTTGGACGGTGATGGGTTGGATGAGATTTACCATGTAATCGAGTTAGTTTTGTTAGGGTTTGATCCCTAGTATCCATTATGTTCTGAGATTGATGTTGCTATGACTTTGCTATCCTTAAAGCTTGTCACTAGGGCCCGAGTGCCATGATTTTAGATCTGAACCTATTATGTTTTCATGAATATATGTGAGTTCTTGATCCTATCTTGCAAGTCAATAGTCACCTACTATGTGTTATGATCCGGCAACCACGAAGTGACAATAATCGGGACCACTCCCGGTGATGACCGTAGTTTGAGGAGTTCATGTATTCACTAAGTGTTAATGCTTTGGTCCGGTACTCTATTAAAAGGAGGCCTTAATATCCCTTAGTTTCCAATAGGACCCCGCTGCCACGGGAGGGTAGGACAAAACATGTCATGCAAGTTCTTTTCCATAAGCACGTATGACTATATTCGGAATAGGTCGTGCGAATGATGGCGCCTCCCACCTCTCCTCTCCTCTCTCTCCCACCCTCCACCTGCTCCGCCAACAATCATGGAGATCTCTAATCTGATTCAAGATGGAAGGACTTCTGCATTGGGATTTTGCCCCTGGCCTAGCCCTTGCAGATCAGGTGACAAGAAAGTTTGGTTCCTCGGTGCATTTCTCCCCCTCCCGTGACCCCAAGGAATTCTTCCTTGTGGTTACGTTTTCGTCGGCCTCCTTCCCACTCAATGAAGAATCTGTGGGTATTGCTCTCCAATGTTGCATTGGGGGTTTTAGGGTGGGATTCAAGGTGCTTAAGATTAACCCCCGAGCTTTTCGCTTCTCGGTTGCCAACAACAAGGTGGGACATTTCATCTACGGTCTTAAGGACCGCATTTGGCCGGATTTCATTTGCCATTTTCATCTGTTCAATAGTCATTTCAATCGTGTTCCCTCGTCTACTTTGAGTTGGCATGCGGATGAAGTTTTATCGGAGATTTCTGCAAGACATCCCTTGGCAATTAAATCAGATTTGGGGTTTCTGAAATCTGGGTCCTCGGTGTCTGCCTCTTCCATGATTGAGCTACGCAAATTTTCTTTAATGCCTATTGATCCTATGGTTTTTTCCAACAAACATGCTCATGAGGCTTCGTCATCATCCTGCCCGAAGAACAGTCATGGAATTCAAATTCAATTTGGCTCTTTTTTGGCAACGGACAAAATGCCCCCTGTTATTGCGAAATCATCTTCATTATCCTTAATGGAGAAATATACCCGACAAGCGCAATTTGAGGGTGTAAATGATCCAGAGTTTCTCCGTTTGGGCAGCTTTAATTGCCCCATTAATATGTCCTATCCTCTCGCGCCACAATTTTTTCTAAAATCGGCCTTCAAATATGCCCCAGCCCATTCTCAATGGCCGCCTTGTCTGTCGGCCCATTATAAGGTGGATTGGGCCTAGGCTGGATATTCTGAGGAAGAGATTGAAATGATTGCCCAAAATTGGGCGGTTTTATGTTCCCATTGCCTACAATGGGGGAACCAGAAGATTCATTGCCCAGCTCAGGTGATTTGTATTAATTGCTCTTCTCCTGATCACAAGGCAAGCAATTGCCCGGCCCGGATTCCTCTATAGCATCTTGGACCAAATAAGGCAGCTGACCCGCCCATTATTAATTTTTCCAGCTTTCCTTCGGCCGCTGTACTACACAAAAAAATCCCAAGAAAACTTCTGTCGTTTGATGTGTGGCTTGTGGGCATTATGGACACATGGCACAATCCTGTAGACGTAAGCGGTGCCTAGAGCGTTGGAAATGGATCCCTAAAAATCCCCAAAGTACCAAAAATACCCCGCACATTTCCGCTTCTGCTCGGTTTCCTCAATCGTCACCGCCCCGCGCTTGCCATACGCCACCTCTGTCACACCCGTCGTCTCAGACGCTCTCCCTCTGCTCCACCTCCATGGCGAACTACCCCCTCAATCCTGTGCCATTCTTGCCGCCGGGCTTCGCCGTCGAGTATGGGACGGCCAATCGTGTCGTCCGCAGCGGAATGGTGGTTGGCCCCATTCCGCCGCTCAACCACGACTATTTGGCCATTGCGGAGACCAGTGAGTATGTGCCTCTGCATCGCCGAGCTGCTATTCGTCAGGCTATCCAAGGTATACTCCATGAGGCCCAGCTTTTCACCACTGAAGTAAGTGACCACCCTTTTGGAATCGGAATCTTTGGGTTTGTAGACTCCTTCATCCGTGATACTACTGTTGCCACGCCATTAGAGCTTGAGGACGAAGATTTGCTTATTACTTTTGTCCCCCACCATGAAGCGCTCAATCGTCGTGCCACCACATTTGGGCCTGAGATTTGGTTGATGTATTTTGGATTTCCATACAATTACCAAACAGATTATTACATCAACAAGTCCCTTGGTGGTTTTGGTGCTCTTGTCTCCTGGTACAATCCTCGCCAAGACCGTTGATACGTCTCCGTCGTATCTAATTTTCCAAACACTTTTGCCCATGTTTTGGACTCTAACTTGCATGATTTGAATGGAACTAACCCGGACTGACGTTGTTTTCAGCAGAATTGCCATGGTGTTATTTATGTGCAGAAACAAAAGTTCTCGGAATGACCTGAAACTCCACAGAACTTATTTTTGGAAAATATTAAAAATACTGGAAGAAGAATCCACGTCAGGGGGGCCTCCATCTGTCCACGAGGGTGGGGGCGCGCCTGCCCCCCTGGGCGCGCCCTCTGCCTCGTGGGCCCCCTGTTGCTCCACCGACCTCAACTCCAACTCCATATATTCGTGTTCGGGGAGAAAAAAACGAGGGAGAAGGATTCATCCCGTTTTACGATACGGAGCCGCCGCCAAGCCCTAAACTCTCTCGGGAGGGCTGATCTGGAGTCCGTTCGGGGCTCCGGAGAGGGGAATCCGTCGCCGTCGTCATGATCAACCATCCTCCATCACCAATTTAATGATGCTCACCGCCGTGCGTGAGTAATTCCATCGTAGGCTTGCTGGACGGTGATGGGTTGGATGAGATTTATCATATAATCGAGTTAGTTTTGTTAGGGTTTGATCCCTAGTATCCACTATGTTCTGAGATTGATGTTGCTACTAGGGCCCGAGTGCCATGATTTCAGATCTGAACCTATTATGTTTTCATCAATATATGTGAGTTCTTGATCCTATCTTGCAAGTCTATAGTCACCTACTATGTGTTATGATCTGGCAACCCGAAGTGACAATAATCGGGACCACTCTCGGTGATGACCATAGTTTGAGGAGTTCATGTATTCACTATGTGTTAATGCTTTGGTCCGGTACTCTATTAAAAGGAGGCCTTAATATCCCTTAGTTTCCATTAAGACCCCGCTGCCACGGGAGGGTAGGACAAAAGATGTCATGCAAGTTCTTTTCCATAAGCACGTATGACTATATTCGGAATACATGCCTACATTACATTGATGAATTGGAGCTAGTTATGTGTCACCCTATGTTATGATTGTTACATGATGAACCGCATCCGGCATAATTCTCCATCACCGATCCAATGCCTACGAGCTTTTCACATATTGTTCTCCGCTTATTTACTTTTCCGTTGCTACTGTTACAATCATTACAAAACCCAAAAATATTACTTTTCTACTTCTACCGTTACTCCCATATTACTTTGCTACTAAATACCTTGCTGCAGATACTAAGTTATCAATGTGTGGTTGAATTGACAACTCAACTGCTAATACTTGAGAATATTCTTTGGCTCCCCTTGTGTCGAATCAATAAATTTGGGTTGAATACTCTACCCTCGAAAACTGTTGCGATCCCCTACACTTGTGGGTTATCAAGACTATTTTCTGGCGCCGTTGCCGGGGAGCATAGCTCTATTCTTTGAGTCACTTGGGATTTATATCTGCTGGTCACTATGAAGAACTTGAAAGACGAGAAAACAAAAATTTATCCCTCAACTACGAGGGGAGGTAAGGAACTGCCATCTAGCTCTGCACTTGATTCACCTTCTGTTTTGAGTAAGCTTGCGACACCTAAACCTGCTTCTGCTATTAATTCTAATATGTCGCATGTTATTGATGATGGCACTTCTGCTATGCATGATACTTATGATGAAACTACTTCTATGCTTGATACTACTATGCCACTTGGTGAATTTCTTGATGAACAACTTGCTAGGGCTAGAGAGAATGAAATTATTGAAACTGATAATATTGAAGATAGCGATGATGAAGACTCTCCCCCTAATAAATATGAATTGCCTGTTGTTCCTTAGGGTTATGTTATGGATGAAGAAGCTGCTAGAGCTATTTTAGCTTGCAATGATAGATATGATCTTAAGAAGTTATTAGCTAAATGGAAGCAGCAATCTCTTAATGCTAGATTGAAACCTAAACCTGCTTTTGCTACTTCACCTATCTGTGTTACTGATAAGGATTATGAATTCTCTGTTTATCCTGATATAATTACTTTGGTTGAATCTGATCATTTTATGGCTATGAATCTGAAACTATTGTGGCACATCTTACTAAATTAAATGATATAGCCACCCTATTCACTAATGATGAGAGAACTCGCTATTTTTATATCCTTAAAATATTTCCGTTCTCATTTAAAGGGTGATGCTAAGATATGGTTTAATTCTCTTGATCCTGGTTGTGTGCGTAGTCCCCAGGATATGATTTATTACTTTTCTGCTAAATATTTCCCTGCTCATAAGAAACAAGCTGCTTTAAGGGATATATACAACTTTGTTCAAACTGAAGAAGAGAGTCTCCCACAAGCTTGGGGGAGGCTTCTCCAATTACTTAATGCTTTGCCTGATCATCCTCTCAAGAAAAATGAAATACTTGATATCTTTTATAACGGACTAACCGATGCTTCCAGAGATTACCTGGATAGTTGTGCTGGTTCTGTTTTCAGGGAAAGAACACCGGATGAAGCTGAGATTATATTGAATAATATGTTGACTAATGAAAATAATTGGACACTTCCTGAGCCTATTCCTAAACCAACTCCGAAGAAAAGAGGTGTTCTATTTCTCAGTCCTGAAGATATGCAAGAGGCAAAGAAATCTATGAAAGAGAAGGGTATTAAAGCTGAAGATATTAAGAATTTACCTCCTATTGAAGAAATACATGGTCTTAATTTACCGCCTGTCGAAGAAACATATGATCTTAATCCATCACCTATTGAAGAAACACATGGTCTTGATAACCCGACACAGTTAGTAAAGGTAAATTCTCTCTATAGATATGATAAAGCTGAAATCCCTCCTACTAAGTTTGCTAGCCAATGTTTGGATGAGTTTGACAACTTTACGGTTAAGCAAGAAGATTTTAATGCTTATTTTGGTAGACAATTAAAACAAAATGCTTATATGATTGAACACTTGGGTGATTATATGTCTAGAGTTAAAGGTGAACTTAAACTCATTAGTAAACATGCTTCAATGGTTACCACTCAAGTAGAACAAGTACTTAAAGCTCAGAATGATTTGCTCAATGAATTGAATAGTAAGAACAATGACTATGCTGTTAGAGTGGCTACTAGAACTGGTAAAATGACTCAGGAACCTTTGTATCCTGAAGGCCACCCTAAGAGAATCGAGCAGGATTCTCAGAGAAATAATATAGATGCACCTAGTCCTTCTAGAAAGAAGAAAAAGAAAAATGATAGGACTTTGCATACTTCTAATGAACCTATTGCTGAAACACCTGAGAATCCAAATGATATTTCTATTTCTGATGCTGAAACACAATCTGATAATGAACATGAACCTAGTGATAATATTAATGAAGATGTTCATGATGATGCTCAACCTAGTAATGATAATGATATAGAAATTGCACCTGCTGTTGATCTTGATAACCCACAATCAAAGAATCAATGTTATGATAAGAGAGACTTTGTTGCTAGGAAACACGGTAAAGAAAGGGAGCCATGGGTTCAGAAACCCATGCCTTTTCCTCTGAAACCATCCAAGAAAAAGGATGATGATGATTTTGAGCTCTTCGCTGAAATGATTAGACCTATCTTTTTGCGTATGCGATTAACTGATATGCTCAAAATGAATCCTTATGCTAAGTACATGAAAGAAATTGTACTAATAAAAGAAAGATACCGGAAGCTGAAATTTCCACCATGCTTGCTAATTACACTTTCAAGGGTGGAATACCAAAGAAACTAGGAGATCCAGGAGTACCCACTATACCATGCTCCATTAAAATAAATTATGTTAAAACTGCTTTATGTGACCTTGGAGCCGGTGTTAGTGTTATGCCTCTCTCTTTATATCGTAGACTTGACTTGAATAAGTTGACACCTACTGAAATATCTTTGCAAATGGCTGATAAATCAACTGCTATACCTGTCGGTATTTGTGAGGATGTGCCTGTTGTGGTTGCAAACGTTACTATTTTAACGGACTTTGTTATTCTTGATATTCCCGAGGATGATAGTATGTCTATTATTCTTGGAAGACCCTTTTTGAATACTGCAGGGGCTGTTATTGATTGCAACAAAGGCAATGTCACTTTTCATGTTAATGGTAATGAGCACACGGTACACTTTCCGAGGAAACAACCTCAAGTTCATAGTATCAATTCTATTGGAAAAATTCCATCGATTATTTTTGGAGGTTTTGAATTTCCTCTTCCTACTGTCAAGAAGAAATATGATATTCTTATTATTGGGGATGTGCATATCCCCGTTGAGGTAACCTAGTGTTATTCGAAATTTCTCCGGTTCCATGTTAGTCGGAATGAGTTTGTTAACAAGACTTGATCAACCTTGTTAGTGGATTCCTTTTGATGAGCATGAGATGGATGAAATTAGAAGGCACAACCTTCTGTACTCTCTCTCTAATTTCTGTTATTTAGTTGAAATAAAGCAAAAATAGTATTTTTCTGTCCGTTTTCTGAATTATCCGTGCAATATAAAAAATACCCCGAAAATAAAAGTTCTCCAAATGCCTTGCCAATTTAATATGATTTTTTCTGGAATATTTGAGAATATCTGGCACTGAGAACACAGCAGGGGGAGCAAGCACCTGGCCACGAGGGTCCTGGGCGCGCCCCCCTGCCTCGTGGGCCCACGGTGGCTCCCCTCCACTTATTCCTGCACCCACACACTTCTTCTTCCTCCCAAAAAAATCACCATCCAGCTCAAGCACGAGTTCTAGCTCATTTTGCTGCGATTTTCAACCTCCTTGCTCAAAGCACCCATCACAAAACTGCTTTGGGGGATTGTTCCTTGGTATGTGACTCCTTCAATGGTCCAATTAGTTTTTGTTCTAGTGCTTTATTCATTGCAAATTTGTGATGCCTAGGTGACCAGGTTCTTGAGCTTGCATGTCAAATTTATATGGTTCCAAGTAGTTCTAATGCATGATATAGGCTCTAGGCACTTGTAGGAGTAGTTGCTATCAATTTGTTGAGCTTGGTTCACTTTATTTGAAGTTACTAAAATTTTCAGAAATTTTTCAGAGGAAGAAATATGTTTAGGAAAATGCACCAAGGTGGTTCTTCAAGGAAGCAAGGACCCAGGCTTGCAATGCGTGATGCAGATGATGAACCACCAAGGGACGCTCCAGTGCGGCCTTGTGAATGGCCTTCAGAAGACTTTATGGATCGAGCAGGAATCAAGGAAGAATTTAACGTGTATTTGCGTAATGCTGATCTTGTGAGCTTCGAGGAGGAAAAGTGCCGCCAGTACCACTATCTCACTAGTTCCTTTGTGAGGAGGTTTGAATTTTCATCTTCATGCAATTCTCAAACTGTCATGTTTGATCTTTATGAAAAATCTTATACTATGGACTTAGAGGATTTTACCACTGCTTGCAAACTCCCACAATGGGGTAGTCCTCGTGAACCTCGCAAATCTGAATTTAGAGATTTTCTTGCCAGTATAACTATGGGTGAATCTAGAGACATAACACAAGCTACAATAGGGAGTATTCATTTTCCTGCTATACATTATTTTTCTCTCTTCATAGGTAGGTGCATAAATGGTAAGGATGAAGCATGTCACATGTGTGTCCCTGACCTCAGTATCCTTACGAGTGTTGTGTTAGGAGATAAATCTTATAATTTGGGAGCTATTGTCGCACGCAGGTTGCATAATAATAGATTTAATGGAGATTTCTTTGGTGGAATTTATGCAACCCGCTTAGCTGATTTTCTTGGTGTAACCATACGTGATGATGATATTGAATTGTCTCCTACTTATCTAGACTTTAATGTCATGGTTCACCATCAGTTTGTTGAGAGGAATGAACCGCCTCTCCAGTACCGACTAATCTTTGACAGGCGTCACGCTGTCAATATTGTCCTCCCTGCTCCCGCTTTCTTTGACTTTCAGGAAAAAGGGAGACACTACATAACCAGAGAGGAGGCGGAGGAGTATAAGAGGAAGGCTGAGATAGCTCGCCTCCAAGCTGCAGCACACGATGCAATGACCGCTGCATCTTAGTACGACCCCAGTTACAACTATGGATATCCACCAGGCCATCCGTGGCAATAAACCAACTTAGGCCAAAAGCCTAAGCATGGGGGAGTACGTATTTCTCACCGACATTACTTTCATGTTCACACATTCATTGCTAGATGTCGGTGCTCATACTTTTTCACTGTAATATCCATGCTAGTTTATTTTCTTTTTACGCTTTTTTTTCTTGTGTGTTTGATAAACCTCAAGAAAAACCAAAAAAATTAGTTGTAGCTTTGAGCTAGTTTACTTTCTTGCTGTAGTAGTAATAATTAAAATGAAAACCCAAAAATATTTCCTGTTCTTCTTTTGCTCGTTGGGAGCTTTCCCATGTAAATAGTTTTATTTCTTTTCTTTTCTTTGGGGGTCGATAGGAGAATATTATGATTAAATTGTTGAAATGGCTCTTATATGCATTATTCTTGATTTAACCAAGAGCCCATATTGCCTTGTCTTCTCCTGTTTATTGAATGCTCGTAGATTCCAGCTTAGTCCAATGCACGTGCACTATTATTATTATCCACTTCGTTCGGTCGTGCAAGTGAAAGGCAATTATGACGATATATGATGGACTGACTGAGATGAGAGAAGCTGGTATGAACTCGACCTCTCTTGTTTTTGTAAATATGATTAGTTCATCATTCCTGATTCAGCCTATTATGAATAAACATGTTTGCAATGACAATTAGAGATTATAGTTGCTCATGCCATGCTTGATTAGCTATGAGTTATAATGGTTTACCTTGCGTGCCAACATGCTATTAAAATGGTTGTGATGTGGTATGATGGGGTGGTATCCTCCTTTGAATGACTTAAGTGACTTGACTTGGCACATGTTCACACATGTAGTTGAAACAAATCAACGTAGCCTTCACGATATTTACGTTCATGGTGGATTATATTCTACTCATTCTTGCACTCAATGTTCATTAATTTTAATGCATGTTCATGACTGTTGTCGCTCTCTAGTTGGCCGCTTCCCAGTCTTTTGCTAGCCTTCACTTGTACTAAGCGGGAATACTGCTTGTGCATCCAATCCTTTAAACCCCAAAGTTATTCCATATGAGTCCACCATACCTTCCTATATGCGGTATCTACCTGCCGTTCCAAGTAAATTTGTATGTGCCAAACTCTAAACCTTCAAATGAAATTCTGTTTTGTATGCTCGAATAGCTCATGTATCAACTAGGGATGTCCGTATCTTCCATGTTAGGCGGGTTATTCTCAAGAGGAGTGGACTGCGCTCCTCACTCACGAGAAAATGGCTGGTCACCGGGATGCCCAGTCCCATGCTTTATGCAAACCAAATCAAAATAATTGCAAACAAAACTCTCCCTGGGACTATTGTTAGTTGGAGGCACTCATTGTTTCGAGCAAGCCATGGATTGATGCTTGTTGGTGGAGGGGGAGTATAAACTTTACCATTCTGTTTGGGAACCGCCTATAATGTGTGTAGCATGGAAGATATCGCCATCTCTTGGTTGTTATGTTGACAATGAAAGTATACCGCTCAAAATATTATTTATCTCTGCTTTAAAATCGAGCTCTGGCACCTCTATAAATCCCTGCTTCCCTCTACGAAGGGCCTATCTATTTACTTTTATGTTGAGTCATCACCCTCTTATTAAAAAGCACCAGCTGGAGAGCACTGCTGTCATTTGCATCCATTACTATTAATTTATATTGGGTATGACTATGACTGGATCTCTTTTACCATGAATTATAATGTCTAGTCAGTCCTGGATCTTTAAAGGTGCTCTGCATTTATGTTTTGCGGTCTCAGAAAGGGCTAGCGAGATACCATCAAGTTATATCATATTATGATTATTTTGAGAAAGTGTTGTCATCCGAGATTTATTATTATCGCTCGCTAGTTGATTATGCCATTGATATGAGTAAATATGAGACCTAAGAGTTATTGTGAATGTGGTTAGTCATAATCTTTGCTGAAAACTTGAATGTTGGCTTTACATATTTACAACAACAAGAGCAAATTTGTAAAAGTTTTTTCTTTATCACTTTCAGTTTATCAACTGAATTGCTTGAGGACAAGCAAAGGTTTAAGCTTGGGGGAGTTGATACGTCTCCGTCGTATCTACTTTTCCAAACACTTTTGCCCATGTTTTGGACTCTAACTTGCATGATTTGAATGGAACTAACCCGGACTAACGCTGTTTTCAGCAGAATTGCCATGGTGTTATTTATGTGCAGAAACAAAAGTTCTCGGAATGACCTGAAACTTCACGGAACTTATTTTTGGAAAATATTAAAAATACTGGAAGAAGAATCCACGTCAGGGGGGCCTCCACCTGTCCACGAGGGTGGGGGCGCGCCTGCCCCCTGGGCGCGCCCCCTGCCTTGTGGGCCCCCTGTTGCTCCACCGACCTCAACTACAACTCCATATATTCGTGTTCGGGGAGAAAAAACGAGGGAGAAGGATTCATCGCGTTTTACGATAAGGAGCCGCTGCCAAGCGCTAAACTCTCTCGGGAGGGCTGATCTGGAGTCCGTTCGGGGCTCCGGATAGGGGAATCCGTCGCCGTCGTCATCATCAACCATCCTCCATCACCAATTTCATGATGCTCACCGCCGTGCGTGAGTAGTTCCATCGTAGGCTTGTTGGACGGTGATGGGTTGGATGAGATTTATCATGTAATCGAGTTAGTTTTGTTAGGGTTTGATCCCTAGTATCCACTATGTTCTGAGATTGATGTTGCTATGCCTAATGCTTGTCACTAGGGCCCGAGTGCCATGGTTTCAGATCTGATCCTATTATGTTTTCATGAATATATGTGAGTTCTTGATCCTATCTTGCAAGTCTATAGTCACCTACTATGTGTTATGATCCGGCAACCCCGAAGTGACAATAATCGGGACCACTCCCGGTGATGACCATAGTTTGAGGAGTTCATGTATTCACTATGTGTTAATGCTTTGGTCCGGTACTCTATTAAAAGGAGGCCTTAATATCCCTTAGTTTCCATTAGGACCCCGCTGCCACGGGAGGGTAGGAAAAAATATGTCATGCAAGTTCTTTTCCATAAGCACGTATGACTATATTCGGTATACATGCCTACATTACATTGATGAATTGGAGCTAGTTATGTGTCACCCTATGTTATGACTGTTACATGATGAACCGCATCCGGCATAATTCTCCATCACCGATCCAATGCCTACGAGCTTTTCACATATTGTTCTCTGCTTATTTACTTTTCCGTTGCTACTGCTACAATCATTACAAAACCCAAAAATATTACTTTTGCTACTGCTACCATTACTTCCATATTACTTTGCTACTAAATACTTTGCTGCAGATACTAAGTTATCCAGGTGTGGTTGAATTAACAACTCAACTGCTAATACTTGAGAATATTCTTTGGCTCCCCTTGTGTCGAATCAATAAATTTGGGTTGAATACTCTACCCTCGAAAACTGTTGTGATCCCCTATACTTGTGGGTTATCAACCGTCGCTTCACTGATTAAATCGAGAGTTCTGAGCCTGTGTCTTGTGCCCAAAAGTTTTGTTGTTTGGCAGCTTGGTGGCACGAGAGACTGCTGGACTGTCCAGATTACGATCCTCAAGAGCAATGATTGGAATGGGCTCCTTCCTGAGGTGCTGCCGGCCGGAGAGGAACCGCCGCCGCCTGACGTTAACCCACATCCTCAGTTTGGCCCTAACCTGACAGCGGAGCAACTGTACCAGCAACAGGTGCACAACTGGTTCGTGCAGAACGCGGCACCCCCCAATGGTGCACCGGATGGGCCTGCACCTCAGCAAAATCATGATCATGTGGGGTGGGGAGAATGGCCAGCGCATCCAGCACCACCATTGCCCCAACTGCCGCCTTTTCTCATGAACTTTCAGGCTTGGCTCGCGGCTCAGGGGCTGTAAGTGCAGGATGGCATTGTGCCTGAAAACAATGTCTCGGATAATGCGTTGCAAGCTTGGCATGATTCGATCACGAGCTCTGATGATTCTGACTATGTTCACTCTGTTGATATGATTGTGATCAACGAACCTGACGCCCCAGCTGTTCAGGGCCATGAGGATGTGCTCACGGTTTCTGTTGAAGTTCGCAGCCAGGGCCTGCGTTTGGCTTTGTCTGCGCAAGGCGATATGCTCATGTCTCTCCTGCTGTCTAACCCAGTCCCTCGCCAACGGCTTAATACAGCTCTGTTCTCTGCTCTGCGCCCGCTAGTGGCTGCTTTTGGGCCCTGGAGCTCGGGTCTTGGTTTCCGACAGGAGTCTGTTCAGGTGGAGATGCAAGTGTCCCTTTCCGGTGGAATTATTCAGTTTTCTCGGGTTCAAATTATGGCCTCTACTGATCAGACAAGTTTGTCTGCTGCACACACTCCTCTGCCAGTAACTCTGCTGCCTGCGGCTACTCCTATGCTCCTAGATATGGAGCCATCCGCACACCTGGATGAGATCACCAGCTCTGATGAGATGCACCTTGATGTTGAACTCCCACATCATGCTCCGTTGGAGAATGCGGTGTCTGAACCCACCTTGACTTCCCTGTCGCTGCCTGATGAGGCTTCTCTGTCGCTCCTGATGTGGGATCGAGCTCTCTACCCACCACTGCACAAGCTTTGAAACAACGCAAAGGTAAGATGCTTGCCCCGATAGACATTGCCAACCTGCGTCGAAGCAACAGAACCAACAAGTATGATGGATTCCGGGTCACTCATGCTTCTGATGCGCGCCCTGTCAAGTCCAAGGTCAAGCCTCGAGTTATCCCTTCTGCTGTGGAGATCTCTGAAGACGCCAATCCTGCTGCACCTGTATCTGTTGCCTCCAACATTGATGATGCAGCTCCGGCATTGCCCCCTCCAACACCCATTACCACCCTGTAGGCCATTGGTACTAATCTTTGCGCCGTACCTGCTGAAGAGCTCACCACTTCGGCACTGTCTGAAGAGTAGGTGGATCTCTTTTATCGTTTCTGTAGTTATCTGAACTTTATTCCCTCAATGCTTTTGCGTAATTGGAATGTACTTTGCTGGAATGTGCACGGTCTTAATGCGCCTGAGAAACACTTAGCGCTTGGTAATGCGATCCGGGCTAGTGGATGCGCTGTCATTTGTTTACAGGAGTCTAAGATGCCATCCTTTGATGCTGCTACCTTAAAATCTTTATGTCACCGACGTTTTGATCAATTTGCATTTATTCCCTCGCATGGCGCTTCCGTTGGCATCATTACGCTTTGGAATAGTAGCATTTTCATGGGCAGGGTCTTCTTGTCAGAGAGCTTTGCGTTAGGCGTAGAGTTCACATCCACGCAATCTAATCATTGTTCGAAGCTTGTCAATGTATACGGCCCTTGTCAAGCTGAGCCTCACGCTACTTTTACAAGCTGGCTATTTGATTTGAATATCCCTATTTCTGAAGATTGGCTTATTCTTGGCGACTTTAGTTACATTCGTTCGCCTAATAATCGCAACAAACCGGGTGGCAGTGTTCAAGATATGTTCACCTTTAATGATTTCATTCGTGAAAAAACCTTATTGAATTGCCAATAAAGGGCAGAGCGTACACTTGGTCCAATATGCAACAACAACCACTTCTTGAACAGCTCGATTGGTTTTTCACCATGCTCAACTTGACTACCTCGTTACCAAATACAATGGTGAATCCGTTGGGGAAGCCCGTCTCTGATCATACTGCTTGCTCTATGATCATTCAAATAACGATCCCAAAAAGTAAGCTTTTCAGATTTGAATCATATTGGATTGCTCATCCTGGTTTCTTGGAGGTGGTGGAACATGCTTGGAACAAACCCATTAAACACACTAGACGTTCCAACTCTGCTGCGAGAATTGGGTAAAAACTCAAGGCTGTGAGGTATGAACTCAAGCACTGGAGCAAGAAAATCTCCCGCCTAACCGTTGCCATTGAAAATACTAACAAGGCCCTTCTGGAACTTGATAACATTGAAGATCGCCGGCCTCTCAGTACTCTAGAGAGAAATTTTCGCAATATTCTCAAATAACACCTCTTAAGGCTTCTTCAGTACCAGAAAGATTACTAGAGGAAACGATGCACCATTAGATGGATTCAGTTTGGTGATGAGAACTCTAAGTTTTTTCAGACTGTAGCTACTGAATGTTACAGGAGGAATTGCATTAGCTCCCTTAAAACTGCCGATGGAGGGATAGTTGAGGATCATGCTGGGAAAGAATCCATAATCTTTGAGGCTTTTAAGGCTCAGATGGGACAAGCTAACCCTTTGCCCATGAAATTTAACTTAGACAACCTGCTCAAAGACGTGTACTCTTTGCCACCCTGGTGGCTCCATTCACACATAAAGAGATTGATGATGTGGTGGCGGCGATGCCACCTGACCGTGCCCCCGGCCCTGACGGCTTCAATGGTGCTTTCTTGAAAGCGTGTTGGCCCATCCTCAAAGAGGATTTCTATCTTCTATGCGAGGAATTTCACCAGGGTGGCCTGAATCTGGAGAGCATCAATGCTGGCTATATCACGCTGACTCCAAAGACCAACTCGCCTGGCAATGTTAATGACATCCGTCCCATCACTCTACTAAACTGCTGTCCGAAGATGATCACTAAAATTCTGGCCAACCGCCTTCAGAAATTATTCTTCAAGTGGTGCATAATAATCAGTATGGCTTCCTTCGTGGAAGATCCCTTCATGATTGTTTGGCCTGGGCTTTCGAATACATACACCAATGTCAAGCTTCCAAGAAAGAATTTGTCCTCCTGAAACTGGACTTTGCCAAAGCCTTCGATACCATTGAACATTCTGCAATGCTCCTTATCATGAAGAAAATGGGTTTTCCACCCAAATGACTCGCTTGGATGGAAAGTATCTTCTCTTCTGGCAAGTCTTCAGTGCTTTTGAACGGTGTACCTGGTCGGCAATTTCATTGCAAATGTGGAGTACGCCAAGGAGATCCCATGTCTCCCCTCATTTTTGTCATTGCGGCCGATCTCTTGCAGTCTGCCATTAACGAAGCACTTGATCAAGGCCTAATCAGACACTCCATCCCTCCCAAAGGTGATGCAAAGCATCCGGTGATCCAGTATGCGGACGACACTATCATAGTGTTGCCTGCGTGTCTTCTCCAAGCAGCCAAGATAAAACAAATTCTTCAAGACTACGCCACCTCCATTGGCCTTGAGATCAATTTTCATAAATCCACACTCGTGCCTATCAACACGCGGGCGGACACTTGCAATGCTCTGGCCAATCTTTTTGGTTGCACCCAAGCCAACATGCCATTTACTTACCTGGGTTTGCCCTTAGGAACCACTCGACCCTCGGTTCTTGATATGACACCATTTGTGTGCAAAGCTGAAAGAAAGATCACGGCAGCTATGTCCCTCATGTCACATGCCGGAAGGTTGGCTGTGCTCAACTCGCTCATTACCTTGCTCGCATCTATCCGATGGGCACCCTGCGTCTGCCGCCGAAAATCCTTGCTCTGCTAGACAAAATACGCAGACACTGTCTCTGGAACAAAAAAACTGCGGATGACGACAAACATAACTCACTAGCTGCTTGGCCCATGGTCTGTGACCTAAATCTAGTGGTGGCCTCGGGATTCTTGATCTGAAAGTTCAAAATGACAGTCTGCTTCTTAAATTCCTTCATAAGTTTTTCAACAAATTGGACATTCCTTGGGTGCAGCTGGTTTGGGAGACGTACTATGTTGAGTCGATTCCCCATGCAACCGATATATGCGGCTCCTTCTGGTGGCGCGATCTTGTTCACCTAATGCCAATTATCACTCACGTTCAAATCAAATAGGGTACATCTGCACTTTTTTGGAAGGACAACTGGAATAATGTTGTATACGCTGATAAGTACTCGAGGGCTTTCTCTTAGGTCCATGATGAAGATTTGTCGGTCAGAGACTTCTTGACGGCCACCACCTTGCATGAAACCTTTCAGCTACCGCTCTCCATGCAAGCCCATGATGAGCTCAAGCTATTGCAGCTTGACGTCGCGGCTGTGACTTTTGATGAGCAGGACGACGTTTGGTCTTACTGTTGGGGGTCGTCTGTGTTCAAGACTGCCACGTACTATCGATTCTTCTTCCGTGATGTAGTCGCACATGTGGCTTTCCATTGGCTTTGGCGCACCAAGTGTACCCCAAAAATCAAGGTTTTCGGTTGGTTCCTGTTGTCAGATCGCCTCAATACTCGGAACATGCTAAAAAGGAGACATTACAACATTGGTTCCAACCTTGATTCCTTGCTCTGTGGTCTTCACGTTGAAGAAACGATGGAACATCTCTTCTTCCACTGCACTTTTAGCAAGGATTGTTGGCGGCGATTAAACATCCCCTGGGCTACGGTTGGGAATAGGCTGGATCTTGTGGAACAACTGAAGATGCGGCATCCTCGCAAAATGATCATGGAAATCTTCCTGGTTGCTGCTTGGAGCCTATGGAAGGAGCGCAACAATAACTACTTTAGACACATCGTTCCTTCCATAACCTCCTGGTGGGATCGGTTCAAGTGTGATTTTAGCAACATTCAATATAGATTGTCAGAGCATAAGAGACATGTTGTCTCTTCCATCTTGCAACACCTGCATCAGGACTCTTAGTGGTTGTACATTGTTAGCCCTCACCTACTACCCACCTTTGTAATTACCACCATGTAATAGTTCTATATTTTATTTAATATATATGCAATAGGAATCTTTCCTACTGTCTTAACCTTCAAAAAAACTATATTCGGAATACATGCCTACATTACATTGATGAACTGGAGCTAGTTCCATGTCACCCTATGTTATAACTGTTGCAGGAGGAATCGCATCCGACATAATTATCCATCATTGATCCATTGCCTACGAGCTTTTCACATATTGATCTTTGCTTAGTTACTTTTGCATTGCCACTGTTACGATTACTACAAAAACTGCTACTGTTACTTTTTTCACCGTTACTTCCATAGTACTTTGCTATTAAATACTTTGTTGCAGATATTAAGTCTTCCAAGTGTGGTTGAATTGACAACTCAACTGCTAATACTTGAGAATATTCATTGGCTCCCCTTGTGTCGAATCAATAAATTTGGGTTGAATACTCTACCCTCAAAAACTATTGCGATCCCCTATACTTTTGGGTTATCAAACGACCATTGGCATTATGTATAATAGCCTATCATTGATACCGTAATAAATGTTTGTAGAACGAGAAAGTGTTCATTGCAGAGATATAGCATCTCCATTGGCATGAATACTGATAATTCCATGTGTAACACAACTGAACACAGATCTTACTTATGTATATCCGGCAGCCGCAAACGACACGACGCCGACACATTCGAACAGAAACGTGGACACACCAGAAAACTACAATCAGCGTTACGCATATATATACCAACTAACCAACTAATAATACCAGAAACGTTAACAACACAAAACAGTAGACTTAATATTGCAGCTAGCATGAATACCGGTACTTCCCTTACATGAAACACAAATAAACTCGACACTTCTACCTATGACTACACAACAATGTAAACAACAGCATAAACTGCTTGCCCAAGACAAACACATCTAAATCACACCGACATCATGCGGCGAAGAACAAACATACAGTTATAAATGGGCGGGAGAAAGAAAAGAGCTTATCATCATCACCTGCAGCTGCACCCCTTGAGCTGGTGCACCAGGTCGTCAACCTTGTTGAAATCTACCACAGGCTGGTTCCTGTGAATCACAAAGCAGAGCGTACGAAATCAGTACCCAAGATGAGATGACGAAAGCATATGGAGAGAGGAAGGGTTAGGGGCGGACAGCAGGCCGGCGATGTCGTTGATGATCCTGTTGGCGTTGCCGATGAAGAGGATGATGACCTCGGCGACCAAGCCTGGTTCTGAGCTGCCATCCTCGTCCATCGACTGCAGGTATTGGAAATACTCGTCCACCGTACCCTACATGAATCACATCACATCACGAGAAGGCACAGCCAGGCGGTCAGACCGCAAGCACATGGGATCTAGATGGGGATGGACTCACCGTGGCGAACATAGAAGTGACCAGGGCATTCAGTCGGGCCCTGAGCGCGGCGCCCGACATGGCGAGAGAACTGGGGCAGAGCAAGTGCTGAATGGATCAGGTGGCAGAGTGCTCGATGGAGAATGGAAGGGGCTTGGTGACGGAGCACCTTATATACCCAGACGCAAGAGGCTCTCCCTGCGGAAAGGTGTTGCAGCGAGTGCCACCATTAACACTAGTGGCTCGGCCGGTAGCCATTAAGGAGCTTTTTCGAAAAGGGGCGCTTTATTACTTAAAACATTTAAGTACTACACCCGGCCTCTGCATAGCTAAGATGCACATAGCCAAACAATATCCTCTCATTCAAAAAAAGGCGAAATACAAGGAAAACATGCAATATCCGTATAACGCCTGGAGCGGAGGGAGGCCAATCCTAAGATCATGCTGCCACCCATGTTGGGTAAAAGTATCCCTCGCCATAGCCTCCAATCGTGTACACACCTCCATAAACAGGTCTTGATTCTCCACACATTGTAGAGAGGACCATAAACGAAGAGTCCCGGTACATCTGTAGATAACCTGCATAAGAGAAGTATTTTTATCGTTAAAAACCTTATCATTTCTACAAAGCCAAAGCGACCAAATAACGGCAAGCGCTCCCACTCTGAGAAGGGTTCTAAACCTGTGATCAATCCCATGTAGCCAGTTGCCAAACACATTAGCAACACTACAAGGAGGATACAAGCCAGAAGCTATTTGGATGACTGACCATATAGAACGAGCCAATTTGCATTGAAAGAATAAATGTTTTATTGTCTCATCATGGTGACAAAAGACACATTGCGGACTTCCATGCCAATTTCTCTTAATAAGGTTATCTTTAGTAAGAATGACTCCACGACAAAGATACCATGCGAAGATTTTATTCTTAAGCGGTATCTTCATCTTCCAGATCTTCTTGTTATTATCAACTGGCACATCAGACTGGATTAACGCTCTATACATAGACTCTACTGAGAACTATCCATTCCCATGTAGGTTCCATCGAAATACATCAGACCCATGTGACAATTGCACTGTGGACAACCGCTGGAGCAGGATGTTCCACGATTGTAGTCTGGGTCCAAATAAATCCCTTCTGAATGTCACATTTGGCGGAAATGATTCCATTACCGTGGCGATAGTATCGCCCTTGTGACGTACAATGTTGTATAGAGCCGGATATTGTTCCCGGAGAGTGGCATTTCCTAGCCACTTATCCTCCCAGAATCTAATTTCTGAGCCATCCTTAATCGAGAAAGATCCATAGCAAAAGAAATATTTCTTCGTAGCCATTAGACCCGCCCAAAAGTGAGAATCCCCAGGCTTCCAATATACTTGGGATACTGCCTTGGAGCCCACATATTTCCGTCTGAGGAGGGTTTGCCATACACCATCTTCCGTTAGTAATTTAAACAACCATTTACCGAGTAGGGACCTATTCTTAACCTCAAGGTCATGAATGCCCAACCCGCCTTGGTCTTTGGGACGGCAAACCACACTCCATTTAGCCAATCGATATTTCTTTTTCTCGCTATCTCCTTGCCAAAAGAATCTTGATTGGAAATAATCCAATCTAAGTAAAATTCCTTTTGGCAACTGGAAGAAGGAGATCATATATAGTACCATATTACTTAGTACTGAATTTATTAGGGCCAATCTTCCTCCTAGAGACAGCAGCTTACCTTTCCAACTGCTAAGTCTTTTTTGCAGCCTCTCCTCGACGTGTTTCCATTCAGCATTTGTGAGTCTCCGATAATGTATCGGTATCCCCAAATATGTGATCGGAAACTGGCCCAACCCACATCCGAACAGTTCGGCGTACAGGTGAGCCTCGTGTTGGGCCTCGTCAAAGAAAAACAATTCACTTTTATGAAAATTGATCTTAAGATCTGAGAGTTGCTCGAATGCTGATAAAATTAATTTCAGATTTCTCGCTTTCTCGAGGTCATGATCCATGAAGAGAATTGTATCGTCGGCATACTGAAGTATGGAGAGGCCACCATCAACTAGATGATTTACTACCCCATCAATTTGTCCATCAGCCTTGGCACGCTCAATCATGACTGCTAGCATATCCGCCACTATATTGAATAGCATGGGCGATATCGAGTCACCTTGTCGCAATCCCTTCTTCGTTTGAAAATAGTGGCCAAGGTCATCATTGACCTTAATGGCAACACTGCCTCCTGAAACAAAGCTATGGATCATTGCGCGCCACTCTGCAGAAAATCCTTTCATTCTGAGAGTCTGTTGAAGAAAGGGCCATTTGACTTTGTCATAAGCTTTTTAAAGTCTATTTTAAGTACGACCCCATTCAACTTTTTTCTATGTAATTCATGGACAGTTTCATGAAGGATAACAACTCCGTCTAGGATGTGTCTACCTTGCATAAAAGTTGTCTGTGAAGGACGAACCACATGTTCAGCAACCGAATTCAGCCTAAGAGTTGCAACCTTCGTGAATATTTTAAAACTAACATTAAGGAGGCAAATAGGTCTATATTGTTGTATCCTTTCAGCCTCATTAACCTTAGGTAATAAAATAATCTCACCGAAGTTTAAGCGAAACAAATCTAGTTGGCCAGCATGTAGATAGCTAAACAAGAGGAGGAGATCCTGTTTGATGACTTCCCAGAAGTTCTGATAGAACTCTGCAGGAAAACCATCCGGACCCGGGGCTTTGTTGTGCTCCATTAGGAAAACTGCCTTTCTAACTTCCTCCTCGGAGTATGGTGCTGTTAGAAGGTTGTTTTCCTCATCAGAGACCTGAGGGATGTCATCTGTTCGAGACTCATCCATCGAGAAGTTTCCTTCCTCTGGGGCTCCGAACAAATTTTTATAATAATTAGTGATATAAAATTTAAGTTGCTCATGTCCCTCAATTGTGCCCTCATCCTGTTGAAGTGAATGAATAAGTTTCTTCCGGTGTCTGCCATTGGCGACGCCGTGGAAATATCTAGTATTTGAATCACCTTTTAGGATAAATTGAGAGTTAGAGTGTTGGTACCATTTGAGTTCCTCTTCACGTAGCATGCTAGCTATCTGTGCATTCGATTGACTCTTGATCTCGATTTCATGCTCAGATAATGGTCTAACCTCTGCCAAAGCTTCTAATTCATCAATGATAGATGAAAGACGAAGCTTCTCCTTTTTGAGGATACACACTGTATGCCTAGCCTAACCACCAAGGAATTTACGTAATGCACGCATTTTGTTATTCCATTTGTGTATTGGGATGCGAGCTACAGGTCGAGAACGCGGGATGCAGCCAGATTAGTGTCCGGCCAAGGCTGTGACAACTCGTTCCATGGGCCCTCCACTGGCCTTTGACGGCTGTAATCTCTCTTAAAACCTGGAGATGTGTGTTTACAAACAACAAGTTTAGTGGTGGCTGGCTGAGATTGTTTTTTTTTTAGAACGAAGATGCCAGACGCGTCCGGCTTTAAATTAATAAAGCCACAACCGGCAGCGTAGCAACACACTAAATCTGAATACAACATCACAGGCCATCCCGGCCAACGCCGAAGCAACACCAAAGAGGTTCGGGCGCTACATAACAAAGCACTGGCGGATTACAGGGCACAACCCGTACAGAGCGCGCGGGCTCGTCAAGCATAAAAAGGGACCATGGTCACACGCCATAGTCAAGGCTCCCTAGCCATCACGTACACTTGCAATAGACGTTGTTGGGCGGTCTTGATCAGCTCAGCATCCCTCCGCCTCCCCAACGGACTCCACTGCTGCAATAGAAGGTTGCATTTGAAGATAATGTTAGCCGGATGCGAAGGAAAGCAACCCTCGATAGTGAATTTGTTCCTTGTTAACCACATAGCCCAGAGTAGTGCCCCTACACAGCTCCACATAACCCGTTTTGTACGCCCGTGAATCGTATCTAGAAGTTGGGTCAACTATGCGGCCGTTCTGGGGTCCCACTGAGCACCACCGCGGTCCGGACCGCGCTCCATGCAAATCTTGCAAGAGAGCACGTGAAGAACACGTGGTTGGCATCCTCTGGGGCCCCACACAACGCGCACGGTCCGGTGGCCGGACCATTGCATTTAGCCACATTTAAGGAGGTAGGCAGCTTATCACGGAATAGTTGCCACATAAAGAGTTTGATCTTCAAGGGCAACCGCGCTTTCCACAACCCCTCCATCGCTTGATGCGCCGTCCCTCGATACAGCTTGCGGTACAAGGAATTAACCGAAAGCTTCCCAGAACTGGTGAGCGCCCAGCTCACCATGTCCGGTTCGTCCACAAGGTTGATTGGTTCAATGAGTTGCAACATAGCCGTTAGACTAGTCTGCTCTTGGCCATTTAGTTCCCGTTTGAAGTAGATCGCAGGTGGGGTCGACGCAAGCGCTTCCGCCACCATGATCGCTGGGTTCACCGCTAGCTCGAACAGATCCCGAAATTCAGTCCAAAGCGGTTGAGCCCCTATCCACAGATCCGTCCAGAAGCGGGCCGAGCGGCCGTTCCCAATGGCAAACTTCGCCCCCATGGCAAATGCCGGTTTGACCTTCTGCAGGTCGTTCCAGAAGGGGGAGCCCCTTGCCCTCCCTTCGAAGAAATTGCCATCAGGAAAATACTTGGCCTTGAGGAGATCAACCCACAGACCGGTTGCCCCTTGGGCAATTTTCCAGATCCATTTACACATCAAAGCGATGTTTAAAAGTCTGGAGTTGGTAATCCCAAGGCCCCCCAAGGCCTTGGGTCTGCACACCCAGACCCATTTAACCATATGGTATTTACGGTTCGGGTCGGTTCCTTCCCAAAAGAACTTGGCGCGTGGCGTGTCAAACTTCGCATGCACCCCTTCTGCAAGCAGAAACAAGCCCATGGCAAACATTGGCAATGAGGAAAGGCTGGAGTTCGTAAGAATTAGCCTAGCCGCCTTGGAAAGGAATTTCCCTCGCCAGGGGCACACCCTCCCTCACACCTTCACACACAAAGGATCCCAATCCTCTATCGTGGGACGTTTGGTGTCTATCGGTAAGCCGAGATACATAAACGGGAATTTGCCGACTTTGCAGTTAAACAAATCCGCTATACGTCTACCCTCCTCCGGCTCGACCCCCATTGCAATCAATTCACATTTGTGAAATTTGATTTTGAGGCCCGACATGAGCTCAAAACTAATGAGAATCGCCTTGATCGAAGCTATGTTGTGCAAATCCGGGCGAAACATCAAAAGCGTGTCATCCGCGTATTGCAGATGCGTCACTCCCCCTGGAATGAGGTGGCCTACCAACCCGTGGATGTGGCCCGCCGCTGCTGCTTTCGTCAGCATCGCGGACAGCGCATCAACTACGAAGTTGAACAGCAACGGCGACATCGGGTCACCTTGCCTGAGTCTGCGTTTGTTCCTGAAGAAATGCCCTATTTCTCCGTTCACCGAAACTGCTGTTTGGCCTCCCGAGACCAGTTGCATAACACGGTGAACCCACACCGCGGAGAAACCACGACCCAAGAGCACCTGACGCAGGAAATCCCAATTTACCCGGTCGTACGCCTTCTCGAAGTCTAGTTTCAGCAAAACTGTCGGTTCCTTCGTGCGTTTGAGCTCGTGCACAATCTCCTGGAGAGCGAGCGGACCCTCGAGGATATTGCGCCCGCGAATAAACGTAGACTGGTTATGATGAATCGAGCGCTGGGCGATCGGACCTAAGCGGGTGGCGCTCGCTTTAGCACAAATCTTAAAAGGAACGTTAATAAGTGCAATTGGGCGGTACTGTCTAATGTTATCGGCCCCCTGCACCTTCGAAATGAGCGAGAGAACTCCAAAATTAAGGCGGGCTATATCTACCGTCCCTCACATAAAACCATTACAGATCTCATAAATGGGGCCTCTAAGTATGGGCCAGAACCACTTGAACATTGCCACCGGCCACCCGTCCGGGCCCGGCACAGTATCCCTTTCATCCCCATTAGGGCGGCGTCAATTTCTTCCGGGAGAAAGGCGAGCCCCAGCTCGTCGTTTTCAGCCGCCAGGACGCGTTGAGAATCCTCCCACACATCCGCGCGCAGGCCAGCTCCCTGGGCCTCGCACGTACCCATCAGGTTGATATAGAACTCGTAAATGTGCCGAGATATATCCTCTTGTCGCAACAGGAGCCCCTGCTCCGATTGTAGCATGAGGATAGCACATTTACGACGACCGTTAGCGTAGGCGTGAAAATATTTGGTATTGGCATATCCCTTAAGCGTCCACTTTAGCCCACTACGACGCCGCCAATATTCCTCCTCTGCACGGAGTAACGCCTCGACCTGCCCCTCAAGGGCATATCGATGAGCCCACTCCTGCTCTGAGAAGGCCCGAGCATCAGCCTGCGCATCGATCCTAGCTATGTCCTCCATAATCGATGCTCTATGCTCTTTGTCCATCCTCCCTAGATTGGCGCCCCACCCCTTAAGGCTGGCTCTGAGTTGTCCCCCGACTGCGTTCCAGAATTTCATCGGGCCTCGCTGGGGACCGACCTGCTGCACGCACGCCAGCCATTTCTCCTTGAAGATTGCCTCAAATCCTGGCACTTCAAACCAGGCGGTTTCGAAGAAAAACCGCAGGCTGCGTCGCAGCCTATCCTCCCCCGAGGAGTAGACTAACGGCACATTGTCAGATCCAATGCGGGTCTCCATGACCAGCGTGCACAAAGGAAGCCCATCTCCCACTCCGGCGACATGAACACCCTGTCGAGCACCGAGCGGACCGGGTCGAGTTGCTTGTTAGTCCATGTGAAACGCGCGCCTGTCCTAGCTAGCTACTTCCCTTAAGGCCATGGCGGCAATAGCATAATTGAACATGGCCACCCGCGGCCAGTTAATGTTACTGTTATTCTT